>NW_020260742.1:0-3886 GCF_003255815.1 Theropithecus gelada
AAATATCCTTCGATGAAATCTGGAAAGAAGCTTTCTGAGAAACTGGTTAGTGTTCTGTGAATTCATCTCACAGAGTTGCAGTTTTCCCTTCAAGAAGCCGCTCGCTATTCCTGTTCTTGTGGAATTCGCAAAGCGATATTTGGAAGCCCACAGAGGGCTAGGGTGAAAAAGGGAATATCCTCAGAGAAAAACTGGAAAGAAGCTTTCTGAGAAACTGCTTTGGGATGTGTGACTTCCACTCACAGAGTTACATGTGTATTTCGTGGATCACTTTGCTAGCCGTATTTCTGTGGAATCTCAGAACAGATATTTCGGATCCCTTTGAAGACTATAGGGCCAAAGGAAATATCCTCCGATAACAAAGAGAAAGAAGCTTTCTTATAAACTTCTTCGTGTTCTGAAATGATCTCACAGAGTTACAGCTTTCCCCTCAAGAAGCCTTTCACTAAGACAGTTCTTGTGGAATTTGCAAGGTTTTATTTGGAAGACCATAGAGGGCTATGGTGAAAAAGGAAACATCATCAGATGAAATCTGGAAAGAAGCTTTCTGAGAAACTGCTTAGTGTTCTGTGAATTTATCTCACAGTGTTACAGCTTTTCCCTCAAGAAGCCGCTTGCTAGGCCTGTTCTTGTGGAATTCGCAAAGTGATATTTGGAAGCCCATAGAGGGCTACGGTGAAAAAGGCAATTTCCTCAGAGAAAAACCGGAAAGAAGTTTTCTGAGAAACTGCTTTGTGATGTGTGATTTCCACTCACAGAGTTACATCTGCATTTCATTGATCTCTTTGCTAGCCTTATTTCTGTGGAATCTGAGAAAAGATATTTCGGAACCCTTTGAAGACTATGGGTCCAAAAAAATATCCTCCGATAACAAAGAGAAAGAAGCTTTCTGAGAAACTTCTTTGTGTTCTGTGAAATCATCTCACAGAGTTACAGCTTTCCCCTCAAGAAGCCTTTCGCTAAAACAGTCCTTGTGGAATTACCAAAGTGATATTTGGAAGCCCATAGAGGGCTATTGTGAAAAAGGAAATATCCTCCGATGAAATCTGGAAAGAAGCTTTCTGGGAAACTGCTTAGTGCTCTGAGAATTCATCTCACAGAGTTACAGCTGCTCCCTCAAGACGCCGCTCTCTAAGCCTGTTGTTGTGGAATTCGCAAAGCGATATTTGGAAGCCCACAGAGGGGTAGGGTGAAAAAGGCAATATGCTCAGAGAAAAACTGGAAAGAAAATTTCTGAGAAACTGCTTTGTTATGTGTGACTTCCACGCACAGAGTTACATCGGTATTTCGTGGATCTCCTTCCTAGCCTTATTTCTGTGGAATCTGAGAACAGATATTTGGGATCCCTTTGAAGACTATAGGGCCAAAGGAAATATCCTCCGATAACAAAGAGAACGAAGCTTTCTGAGAAACTTCTGTGTGTTCTGTGAATTCATCTCACAGAGTTACAGCTTTCCCCTCAAGAAGCCGCTCCATAAGCCTGTTGTTGCAGAATTCGCAAAGTGATATTTGGAAGCCAATAGAGGTCTATGTTGAAAAAGGCAATATTCTCAGAGAAAAACTGGAAAGAAGCTTTCTGAGAAACTGCTTTGTAATGTGTGACTTCCTCTCACAGAGTTACATGTGTATTGTCTGTATCTCTTTGCTAGCCTTATTTCTGTGGAATCTGAGAACAGATATTTCGGATCCCTTTGAAGAATATAAGGCCAAAGGAAATATCCTCTGATAACAAAGAGAAAGAGGTTTTCTGAGAAACTTCTTTGTGTTCTATGAAATCATCTCAGAGGGTTAAAGCTTTGTGCTCTAGAAGCCTCTCGATAAGACAGTTCTTATGGAATTTACAAAGTGATATTTGGAAGCCCATAGAGGACTATGGTGAAAAAGGTAATATCCTCCGATGAAATCTGGAAAGAAGCTTTCTGAGAAACTGCTTAGTATTCTGTGAATTCATATCGCAGACTTACAGATTTCCCCTCAAGAAACCGCTTGCTAAGCCTGTTCTTGTGGAATTCACAAAGTGATATTTGGAAGCCCATGAAGGGCTATGGTGAAAGAGCAAACATCCTCAGAGAAAAACTGGAAAGAAGATTTCTGAGGAACTGCTTTGTGATGTGTGACTTCCACTCACATAGTGAAATCTGTATTTCGTGGACTTCTTTGTTAGCCTTATTTCTGTGGAATCTGAGAAAAGACATTTCGGATTCTTTTGAAGACTATAGGGCCAAAGGAAATATCCTCCGATAACAAAGAGAAAGAAGCTTTCTGAGAAACTTCTTTGTGTTCTGTGAAATCAACTCACAGAGTTACAACTTTCCCGTCAAGAAGCCTTTCGCTAAGACAGTTCTTCTGGAATTAGCAAAGTGATATTTGAAGCCCGTAGAGGGATATGGTGAAAAAGGAAATATCCTCAGATGAAATCTGGAAAGAAGCTTTCTGAGAAACTGCTTAGTGTTATGAGAATTCATCTCTCAGAGTTACAGCATTCCCCTCAAGAAGCCGCTCGCTAAGCCTGTTCTTGTGGAATTCGCAAAGTGATATTTGGACGCCCATAGAGGGCTAAGGTGAAAAAGGCAATATCCTCAGAGAAAAACTGGGAAGAATCTTTCTGGGAAACTGCTTTGTGATGTGTGTCTTCCACTCACAGAGTTACATCGGTATTTCGGGCATCTCTTTTCTAGCCTTATTTCTGTGGAATCTGAGAACAGATATTTCGGATCCCTTTGAAGACTATAGGGATAAAGGAAATATCCTCTGATAACAAAGAGAAAGAAGCTTTCTGAGAAACTTCTTTGTGTTCTGTGAAATCATCTCACAGAGTTACAGCTTTCCCCTCAAGAAGTCTTTTGCTAAGACAATTCTTGTGGAATTTGCAAAGTAATATTTGTAAGCCCATAGAGGGCCACGGTGAAAAAGGAAATATCCTCCGATGAAATCTGGGAGGAAGCTTTCTGAGAAACTTCTTTGCGTTTTGTGAATTCATCTCACAGAGTTACGGCTTTCCCCTCAAGAAGCCGCTCGCAAAATATTTACAGAACACTTTGTCTTAGTCACCAGCTATTAACTAAAAGTTACTTTTAGCTGTGATACTTTCTTCCTTACTGTAGAGATTTTCCTTTGAATGAAAGAAATCAAACTGTCATTATTTTCTTCTAACGTATCATTAGCACAAATCAAGTATAACTCTAGAGATACGATGTTTTCTTAAATGTTATGCTTTGGCATGCAATTTGAATTCAACATAGCTAACACTCAAAAAGGAAATAAAGTTTATCTGTGGCCGGACAAAAAAAAAAAAAAAAAAAAAAGAAGCCGCTCGCTAAGCCTGTTCTTGCGGAATTCGCAAAGTGATATTTGGAAGCCCATATATGGCTATGGTGAAAAAGGAAATATCCTCAGAGAAAAACTGGAAAGAATCTTTCTGAGAAACTACTTTGTGATGTGTGACTTCCGCTCACAGAGTTACTTCTTTATTTCGTGGATCTCTTTGCTAGCCTTATTTCTGTGGAATCTGAGAACAGATATTTCGGATCCCTTTGAAGACTATAGTGCCAAAGGAAATATCCTCAGACAACAAAGAGAGAGAAGCTTTCTGAGTAACTTCTTTGTGTTCTGTGAAATCATCTCACAGAGTTACAGCTTTCCCCTCAAGAAGCCTTTCGCTAAGATAGTTCTTGTGAAATTTGCAAAGTGATATTTGGAAGCCTGTAGAGGGCTATGGTGAAAAAGGAAATATCCTCCGATGAAATCTGGAAAGAATCTTTCTGAGAAACTGCTTAGTGTTCTGTCAAATTATCTCACGGAATTACAGCTTTCCCCTCAGGAAGCCGATCGTTAAGCCTGTTCTTGTGGAATTCGCAATGTGATATTTGGAAGCCCATAGAGGGCT
>NW_020260743.1:0-3887 GCF_003255815.1 Theropithecus gelada
TATGGTGAAAAAGGAAATATCCACCGATGAAACCTGGAAAGACGCTTTCTGAGAAACTGCTTACTGTTCTGTTAATTCATCTCACAGAGTTACAGCTGTATTTCGTGTATCTCTTTGCTAGACTTATTTCTGTGGAATCTGAGAACAGATATTTCGGATCCCTTTGAAGACTATAGGGCCAAAGGGAATATCCTTCGATAACGAAGAGAAAGAAGCTTACTGAGAAACTTCTTTAGGTTCTGTGAAATCATCTCACAGAGATACAGCTTTCCCCTCAAGAAGACTTTCGCTAAGGCAGATCTTGTCGAATTGGCAAGGAGATATTTGGAAGCCCATAGAGGGCTACGGTTAAAAAGGAAATATCCTCTGATGAAATCTGGAAAGAAGCTTTCTGAGAAACTGCTTAGTGTTCTGTTAATTCATCTCACAGAGTTACATCTGTATTTCGTGGATCTCTTTGCTAGNATATCCTCCGATGAAATCTGGAAAGAAGCTTTCTGAGAAACTGCTTAGTGTTCTGTAAATTCATCTCACAGAGTTACATCTGTATTTCGTGGATCTCTTTGCTAGCCTTAGTTCTGTGGAATCTGAGAACACATATTTCGAATCCCTATGAAGACAAAAGGGCCAAAGGAAATATCCTCCGATAACAAAGAGAAAGAAGCTTTCTGAGAAACTTCTTTGTGTTCTCTGAAATCATCTCACAGAGTTACAGCCTTCCCCTCAAGAAGCCTTTCGCTAAGACAGTTCTTGTGGAATTGGCAAAGTGATATTTGGAAGCCCATAGAGGGCTATGGTGAAAAAGGAAATATCCACCGATGAAACCTGGAAAGACGCTTTCTGAGAAACTGCTTACTGTTCTGTTAATTCATCTCACAGAGTTACAGCTGTATTTCGTGCATCTCTTTGCTAGACTTATTTCTCTGGAATCTGAGAACAGATATTTCGGATCCCTTTCTACACCATAGGGCCAAAGGAAATATCCTCCGATAACAAAGAGAAAGAAGCGTTTTGAGCAACTACTTAGTTTTCTGTGAAATCATCTCACAGAGTTACAGCTTTCTCCTCAGGAAGCCTTTCGCTAAAACAGTTCTTGTCGAATTGGCAAAGTGATGTTTGGAAGCCCATAGAGGGCTATGGTGAAAAAGGAAACATCCTCAGATGAAACCTGGAAAGAAGCTTTCTGAGAAACTGCTTAGTGTTCTGTTAATTCATCTCACAGAGTTACGTCTGTATTTCGTGGATCTCTTTGCTAGCCTTAATTCTGTGGAATCTGAGAACAGATATTTCGGATCCCTATGAAGACTATAGGGCCAAAGGAATTATCCTCCGATAACAAAGAGAAAGAAGCTTTCAGAGAAACTTCTTCGGGTTCTGTGAAATCATCTCACAGAGTTACAGGTTTCCCCTCAAGAAGCCTTTCGCTAAGAGAGTTCTTGTGGAATTGGCAAAGTGATATCTGGAATCCCTCAGAGGGCTATTTTGAAAAAGGAAATATCCTCCGATGAAATCTGGAAAGAAGGTTTCTGAGAACCTGCTTAGTGTTCTGTTAATTTATCTCACAGAATTACACCTGTATTTCGTGGATCTCTTTGCTAGCCTTATTTCTGTGGAATTGGAGAACAGATATTTCGGATCCCTTTGAAGACTATAGGGCCAAAGGAAATATCCTCGGATAACAAAGAGAAAGAAGCTTTCTGAGAAACTTCTTTGTGTTCTGTGAAATCATGTCACAGAGTTACAGCTTTCCCCTCAAGAAACCTTTCGCTAAGACAGTTCTTGTGGAATTGGCAAAGTGATATTTGGAAGCCCATAGAGGGCTATGGTGAAAAAGGAAATATCCTCCGATGAAATCTGGAAAGAAGCTTTCTGAGAAACTGCTTTGTGTTCTGTTAATTCCTAACACAGAGTTACATCTGAATTTCGTGGATCTCTTTGCTAGCCTTATTTCTGTGGAATCTGAGAACAGATATTTCGGATCCTTTTGAAGACTATAGGGCCAAAGGGAATATCCCCCGATAACGAAGAGTAAGAAGCTTTCTGAGAAACTTCTTTGTGTTCTGTGAAATCATCTCACAGAGTTACAGCTTTTCCCTCAAGAAGCCTTTCGCTAAGACAGTTCTTGTGGAATTGGCAAAGTGATATTTCGAAGCCCATAGAGGGCTACGGTGAAAAAGGAAATATCCTCCGATGAAACCAGGAAAGAAGCTTTCTGAGAAACTGCTTAGTGTTCTGTTAATTCATCTCACAGAGTTACATCTGTATTTCGTGGATCCCTTTGGTAGCGTTGTTTCTGTGGAATCTGAGAACAGATATTTCGAATCCCTATGAAGACTATAGGGCAAAAGGAAATATCCTCCGATAACAAAGAGAAAGAAGCTTTCTGAGAAACTTCTTCGGGTTCTGTGAAATCATCTCACAGAGTTACAGCTTTCCCCTCAAGAAGCCTTTCGCTAAGACAGTTCTTGTGGAATTGGCAAAGTGATATCTGGAAGCCCATGGAGGACTATAGTGAAAAAGGAAATATCCTCCGATGAAATCTGGAAAGAAGCTTTCTGAGAAACTGCTTAGTGTTCTGTTAATTCATCTCACAGAGATACATCTGTATTTCGTGGATCTCCTTGCTAGCGTTATTTCTGTGGAATCTGAGAACAGACATTTCAAATCCCTATGAAGACTATAGGGCCAAAGGAAATATCCTCCGATAACAAAGAGAAAGAAGCTTTCTGAGAAGCTTCTTCGAGTTCTGTGAAATCATCTCACAGAGTTACAGGTTTCCCCTCAAGAAGCCTTTCGCTAAGAGAGTTCTTGTGGAATTGGCAAAGTGATATCTGGAACCCCATAGGGGGTATGGTGAAAAAGGAAATATCCTCCGATGAAATCTGGAAAGAAGGTTTCTGAGAACCTGCTTAGTGTTCTGTTAATTTATCTCACAGAACTAAACCTGTATTTCGTGGATCTCTTTGCTAGCTTTATTTCTGTGGAATTGGAGAACAGATATTTCGGATCCCTTTGAAGACTATAGGGCCAAAGGAAATACCCTCCGATAAGAAAGAGAAAGAAGATTTCTGAGAAACTTCTTCGGGTTCTGTGAAATCATCTCACAGAGTTACAGCTTTCCCCTCAAGACGCCTTTCGCTAAGAGATTTCTTCTGGAATTGGCAAAGTGACATCTGGAAGCCCATAGAGGGCTATGGTGGAAAAGGAAATATCTTCCGATGAAATCTGGAAAGAAGCTTTTTGAGAAACTGCTTAGTGTTCTGTTAAATCATCTCACAGAATTACATCTGTATTTCGTGGATGTCTTTGCTACCGTTATTTCTGTGGAATCTGAGAGCAGACATTTCGAATCCGTATGAAGACTATAGGGCCAAAGGAAATATCCTCCGATAACAAAGACAAAGAAGCTTTCTGAAAATCTTCTTCGGGTTCTGTGAAATCATCTCACAGAGTTACAGCTTTCCCCTCAAGAAGCCTTTCGCTAAGACAGTTCTTGTCGAATTGGGAAAGTGATATTTGGAAGCCCATAGAGGTCTATGGTGAAAAAGGAAATGTCCTCCGATGAAATCTGGAAAGAAGCTTTCTGAGAAACTGCTTTGTGTTCTGTTAATTCATCTCACAGAGTTACATCTGTATTTCGTGGATCTCTTTGCTAGCCTTATTTCTGTGGAATCTGAGAACAGATATTTCGGATCCCTTTGAAGACTATAGGGCCAAAGGGAATATCCTTCGATAACGAAGAGAAAGAAGCTTTCTGAGAAACTTCTTTGGATTCTGTGAAATCATCTCACAGAGTTACAGCTTTCCCCTCAGGAACCCTTTCGCTAAGACAGTTCTTGGGGAATTGGCAAAGGGATATTT
Organism: Theropithecus gelada; assembly: GCF_003255815.1. Lineage (NCBI taxonomy): Eukaryota > Metazoa > Chordata > Mammalia > Primates > Cercopithecidae > Theropithecus > Theropithecus gelada. Next base: position 3,862 of record NW_020260743.1, read on the forward strand.
GGAAGCCCATAGAGGGCTATGGTGAA
>NW_020260744.1:0-3884 GCF_003255815.1 Theropithecus gelada
CTTATTTCTGTGGAATCTGAGAACTGATATTTCGGATCCTCTTGAAGACTATAGGGGCAAAGGAAATATCCTCCAATAAGAAAGAGAAAGAAGCTTCCTTAGAAACTTCTTTGTGTTCTGTGAAATCATCTCACAGAGTTACAGCATTCCCCTCAAGAAGACGCATGCTAAGCCTGTTCTTGGGGAATTCGCATAGTGATATTTGGAAGTACATACAGGGCTATGGTGAAAAAGAAAATGTCCTCAGAGAAAAACTGGAAAGAAGCTTTCTGAGAAACTGCTTTGTGATGTGTGACTTCCACTCTCAGAGTTACATCTGTATTTCGTGGATATCTTTGCTAGCCCTACTTCTGTGGAATCTGAGAGCAGATATTTTCGCTCCCTTTGAAGACTATAGGGCCAAAGGTAATATCCTCCGATAAAAAAGAGAAAGACGCTTTCTGAGAAACTTCTTTCTGTTCTGTGAAATCATTTCACAGAGTTACAGCTTTCCCCTCAGGAAGCCTTTCGCTAAGACAGTTATTGTGGAATTTGCAAAGTGATATTTGGAAGCCAATAAAGGGCTATGGTGAAAAAGGAAATATCCTCAGATGAAATCTGGAAAGAAGCTTTCTGAGAAACTGCTTTGTGATGTGTGACCTCCACTCACAGAGTTATATCTGTATTTCGTGGATCTGTTTCCCAACCTTATTTCTGTGGAATCTGAGAACTGATATTTCGGATCCCTTTGAAGACTATAGGCCCAAAGGTAATATCCTCCGAGAACAAAGGGAAGGAAGCTTTCTGAGAAACTGCTTAGTGTTCTGTTAATTCCTCTCACAAAGTTACAGCTTTCCCCTGAAGAAGCCGTTCGCTAAGCCTGTTCTTGTGGAATTTGCAAAGTGATATTTGGAGGCCTTTAGAGGGCTATGGTGGAAAAGAAAATATCCTCAGAGAAAAACTGGGAAGAAGCTTTCTGAGAAAATGCTTTGTGATGTGTGATTTCCACTCACAGAGTTACATCTGTATTTCGTGGATCTTTTGCTAGCCTTATTTCTGTGGATTCTGAGAACTGATATTTCAGATCCCTTGGAAGACTATAGAGCCAAAGGAAATATCCTCCGATAACAAAGGGAAAGAAGCTTTTTGAGAAACTTCTTTGTGTTCTGTGAAATCATCTCACAGAGTTACAGCTTTCCCTTCAAGAAGCCTTTCACTATGACTGTTCTTGTGGAATTTGCAAAGTGATATTTCGATGCCCATAGAGGGCTACAGTGAAAAAGGAAATATCCTCTGATGAAATCTGGAGAGAAGCTTTCTGAGAAACTGCTTAGTGTTCCATTAATTGATTTCACAGAGTTACAGATATCCCCTGAAGAAGTCCTTCGCTAAGCCTGTTCTTCTGGAAATTGCAAAGTGATATTTGGAAGCCCATAGAGGGCTATGGTGAAAAAGAAAATATCCTCAAAGAAAAAGTGGAAAGAAGCTTTCTGAGAAACTGCTTTGTGATGTGTGACTTCCACTCACAGAGTTACAAATGTATTTCGTGGATGTGTTTGCTAGCCTTATTTCTGAGATATCTGAGGACTGATATTTCGGATCCCTTTGAAGAGTATAGGGCCAAATGAAGAATCCTCCGGTAACTAAAATGAGAAAGAAGCTTTCTGAGTAACTTCTTTGTGTTCTGTGGAATAATCTCACAGAGTTACAGCTTTCCCCTCAACAAGCCTTTCGCCAAGCCTGTTCTTGTGGAAGTTGCAAAGTGATATTTCGATGCCCATAGAGGGCTACGGTGAAAAAGAAAATATCCTAAAATGAAATCTGGAAAGAAGCTTTCTGAGAAACTACTTAGTGTTCTGTTAATTCACCTCACAGAATTACAGCTTTCCCTTCAAGAAGCCGTTCCCTAAGTCTGTTATTGTGGAATTTGCAAAGCGATATTTGGAGGCCCTTAGAGGGCTATGGTGAAAAAGAAAATATCCTCAGAGAAAACTGGAAAGAAACTTTCTGAGAAACTGCTTTGGGATGTGTCACTTCCACTCATAGAGTTATATCTGTATTTCGTGGATCTGTTTGCTGGCCTAATTTCTGTGGAATCTGAGAACTGATAATTCGGATCCGTTGGAAGACTGTAGGACCATATGAAATATCCCCCGATAACAAAGAGAAAGAAGCATTCTGAGGAACTTCTTTGTGTTCTGTGAAATCATCTCACAGAGTTACAGCTTTCCCCTCAAGAAGCCTTTCGCTACGCCTCTTTCTGTGGAATTTACAAAGCGATATTTCGATGCCCATAGAGGGCTAGGGTGAAAAAGGAAATATCCTCCGATGAAATCTGGAAAGAAGCTTTCTGAGAAACTGCTTAGTGTTCTGTTAATTCATCTCACAGAGTTACAGCTTTCCCCTCAAGAAGCCGTTCCTTAAGCCTGTTCTTGTGGTATATGTAAACTGATATTTGGAAGCCCATAGGGGGTTATGGTGTAAAAGAAAGAATCCTTAGAGAAAAACTGGAAAGAAGCTTTCTGAGAAACTGCTGTGTGATGTGTGACTTCCACTCACAGATTTACATCTGTATTTCGTGGATCTGTTTGCCAGCATTATTCCTGTGGAATCTGAGAACTGATATTTCGCATCCCTTTGAAGATTACAGGACCAAAGGAAATAGCCTCCGATAACTAACACAGCGAAACAAGCTGTTGAAAAATTTCTCTGTGTTCTGTGAAATCATCTCACAGTTACAGCTTTCCCCTCAAGAGGCCTTTTGCTAAGCCTGTTCTTGTGGAATATGCAAAGTGATATTTCGATGCCCGTAGAGGGCTACGGTGAAAAAGGAAATATCCTCAGAAGAAATCTGGAAAGAAGATTTCTGAGAAACTGCTTAGTGTTCTGCAAATTCATCTCACAGAGTTACAGCTTTCCCCTCAATAAGCCGTTCGCTAAGCCTGTTCTTTTGGAATTTGCAAAGTGATATTTGGAAACCCACAGAGGGCTATGGTAAAAAAGAAAACATCCTCAGAGAAAAACTGGAAAGAAGCTTTGTGAGAAACTGCTTTGTGATGTGTGACTTCCACTCACACAGTTACATCTGCATTTCGTTGATCTGTTTGCTAGCCTTATTTCTGTTGAATCTGAGAACTGATATTTCGGTCCCTTGGAAGTTTATAGGGCCAAAGGAAATATCCTCCGATAACAAAGAGAAAGAAGCTTTCTAAGAAACTTCTTTGTGTTCTGTGAAATCATTTCACAGAGTTACACCTTTCCCCTCAAGAAGCCTTTCCCTAAGCCTGTTCTTGTGGAATTTGCAAAGTGATATTTCAATGCCCTTAGAGGGCTACGGTGAAAAAGGAATTATCTTCAGATGAAATATGGAAAGAAGATTTCTGAGAAACTGCTTAGTGTTCTGTTAATTCATCTCACAGAGTTACAGCTTTCCCCTCAAGAAGCCGTTCGCTAAGCCTGTTCTTGTGGAATTTGCAAAGTGATATTTGGAAGCCAACAGAAGGATATGGTAAAAAAGAAAACATCCTCAGAGAAAAACTGGAAAGAAGCTTTCTGAGAAACTGCTTTGTGATGTGTGACTTCCACTCACAGAGTTACATCTGTATTTCGTGGATCTGTTTGCTAGCCTTATTTCTGTGGAATCTGAGAACTGATATTTCGGATGCCTTGGAAGAATATAGGGCCAAAGGAAATATTCTCCGAAAACAAAGAGAAAGAAGCTTTCTGAGAAACTACTTTGTGTTCTGTGAAATCATCTCACAGAGTTACAGCTTTGTCCTCAAGAAGCCTTTTGCTAAGACAGTTCTTGTGGAATTTGAAAAGCGATATTTCGCTGCCCAAGAAGGGCTACGGTGAATAAGGAAATATCCTCAGATGAAATCTGGAAAGAAGCTTTCTGAGAAACT
>NW_020260745.1:0-9472 GCF_003255815.1 Theropithecus gelada
TTTTTTTTTTTTTTTTTTTTTTTTGCTAATGACTTATTACTTATTTATTTTAGACTATGAAAATCATGTCAGACCAAAAGCAAATTCAAGCGACTTTCTTATTCAAGCTCAAAATGGGTCCTAAGGCAGGGAAGACAACTCAAAACATCAAAAGCATTTGGCCCAGGAACTGCTAATTAATGTACATCGCAGTGGTTCAAGAAGTTTTGCAAAGGAGGCGAGAGCCTTGAAGATGAGGCGCGAAGTGGGCAGCCATCGAAAGTTGATAACGACCAATTGAGAACAACTGAATTCCATCCTCTCACAGCTACACGAGAAGTTGGCGAAGAACTGAATGTCGACCATTCTATGGTCATCCGGCATTTGAAGCCAATTGGAAAGCTGAAAAATCTTGATAAGTGGGTGCCTCATGAGTTGACCAAATATTTTTAAAAACATCCTTTTGAGGTGTCATCTTCTCTTATTCTATGAAACAACAATCAACCATTTCTTAATCAGATTGTGACATGCCACGAAAAGTGGATTTCATACAACAGCCAACTCAGTGGCTGGACTGAGAAGAAGCTCCAAACCACTTCCCAACGTCAAACTTGCACCAATAAAAGGTCATGGTCACTGTTTGGTGGTCAGCTGCCGGTCTTCTGATCCACTACAGTTTTTGAATCCTGGTGAAATTATTACATCTGAGATGTATGCCAAGCTAATCGAAGAGATGCACGGAAAACTGCAGCACCTGGAGCCGGCACTGGTCAACAGGAAGGGCCCAGATCTCCACAACGCCTGACCACATGTCATACAACCAGGGCTTCAAAAGTTGAACTGGGCTATGAAGTTTTGCCTCATCTGCCATATTCATCTGACCTCTCGCCAACCAACTACCACTTCTTTAAGCATCTTGACAACTTTTTGCAGGGAAAACAAGTAAACAACCAGCAGGATGCAGAAAATGCTTTTCAAGAGTTCATCCAACCTTGAAAGCACAGAATAAACAAGTTTATTTCTCATTGGCAAAAATGTATTCATTGTAATGGTTTCTTTTCTTTTTCTTTCTTTTTTTTTTTTTTCTTGACAGAGTCTCACTCTGTCACCCAGGCCAGAGTGCAAAGGTGCAATCTCGGCTCACCACAACCTCTGCCTCCTGGGTTCAGGAGATTCTCCTGCCTCAACCTCTTGAGTAGCTGGGATTGCAGGCACATGCCACCACTCCCGGCTACTTTTTGTCTTTTTAGTAGAGACAGGATTTCACCATGTTGGTCAGGCTGGTCTCAAACTCCTGACCTCCTGATCCGCCTGCCTCAGCCTCCCAAAGTGCTGGGATTACAGGCGTGAGCCACTGTGCCCAGCCCATTGTAATGGGTTTTATTTTGATTAATAAAGATGTGTTGCCGCCTAGTTATACAAATTTGAAATTCATGGTCCAAAACCACAATGACTTTTGCACCAACCTAATACTTTAAGAATTAAAAGAAGCCTTTATATTAGAGAGCCCATGGATGATAAAATCATAAAGAATATTACAATCTCCATAACCCACAAACTTGGTAACTTAGACCAACTGGATGAATTGAAAGATACCATCTATTAATACTAAAACACAGGAGAAATAGGTAATCTATATATATTGATATCTATTAATAAAATGGAATCCATACCTAATAACCTTACAGAAAACTTATATATTCCATAAATCTGACATTCTGTCATGTTATTCTAACTGGTGGGATTCAGGGATTTCCATTTTGATAAGAACATAGGTGAGTCGCACACACTTAATTTTAGTGCTCATTGGTCAGAAAAGCCATGTCCACTATAGGATACTGCGGAGCGATGCGTTATGGAGAATTTAGGCAAGATAATATGATTTTCAGAGTTAAAGGAATACAACCTGATTTATGTACAGTAATTCCTCATAATATCATAGGGGATACCATATTTAAACTTTGGGGTATCCCCAGGTATAATTCTTATTTGAGCCACATGTGATTTTCAGACACGGAGGCTTCCCAACTTTGGTGGCTTTCAATAAATGTGGAAGTTAACTCACAACCTATTTTGTGGAGGCATAAAATTCAATGAGCACTCATTTAACCTTTTATTTTAAATATTATTTTTGTAAACTTGCATTTCCAATTAGTTGAAATTTTGAACCTGTTTCAGTTCTTATCCACTTTTTTTTCCCCCTGAGACGGAGTCTTGCCCTGTCACCTAGGCTGGAGAGCAGTGGCATTGTCTCGACTCACTGTAACCTCCGCCTCCCAGGTTCAAGCAATTCTCCTGCCTCAGCCTCCCGAGTAGCTGGGATTACAGGTGCCTGCCACCACGCCCGGCTAATTTTTGTATTTTTAGTAGAGATGAGGCTTCCCCATGTTAGTCAGGCTGGTCTTGAACCCCTGACCTTGTGATCTGCCCACCTCGGCCTCCCAAAGTGCTCGGATTACAGGCCTGAGCCACAGCACCCGGCCTCTCCACTCTTTTTAGGTGGAGGGGAGTAAGGGTTTCTTGGAATTAGGAGGAACTCCCATGTACCCAACCCATTTGTGTAAATTTCTTCCTTCAGAGTTTTTCAAATCAGCATCACCATTGTTAAAGGCCTCTCACATGGTAATAATTGTGCTACAGGGTTTTATAAACATGAAGTTTATGTTTGGCTGAATGAACCTCCTTGCTGTGGCACAAGGGGGCCATAGGTGTTTTCACCAATTATGAAGCAGGTTCACTGTGCAATGGCTACCAACTTTTCTGAGTACAATGAGGCCAAATACATTCATAGATAAATTCCATGAAGTGAATTTATTACTTACAAATAGCAAACAAAAGACAACAGAAGTCTAGGATTCAATATGAACCACTACCACAAGATCAGGAAGGCTACCCAGAGCAGATGGATGGAGTTTTGACTATAAATGCTTCACTTGCACTACAACTGAGGGACCCCAGAAAGAAGCCCACATTGAGTTTGCTCCCAGGATGTGGTTTGCTGGACACAAGCGTTAAAGGCCATTCTGTTTCGAGCGGGACTATAACAGAGCCTGGGCTGTTCTGACCAATGTCACTTGATTATCAGGATATTGCCTTCCCAGCATATCATACAGTAATCTTGAGAACTACCAGTAAGAAAGGGAGGAAAATGGCCCTGCACCCTTAAAACTGAAGGATCAGGATATTTGCTGTGACAGAGGCACAGACAGTAGCGACAGAGTGTTCTTGTGAGCCATCTACTAGTTCTCTTAACCGGAGCGTGGCAACAGACCGCTTTTCTATTTCCTTTCAATGGAAACTATTTCAGAATATTTTGAATATTTTGAATTTCTACATCTATAGAGTTGTGGCACATGATCACTGGCAGTGTAGACTCTCTGCATGGTTAAAGGAAAGAGTTCAGAAGCCCATCAACCCACATTGGAGGAGACCACCTAATCCTCCAGAGAGTGTCACTCCATCTTCCTGGGGTTAGCTCCACATGCAGTAAGGCCACTATAACTAAGGCCGTCAGGACTTGCAGTCCGAAGGTGAGACTTTTGACATGCTGATAAGCAGCAGTTATAAGAAAAGCCCACACACTGGTCAGGAATTTTTCAATGAAAGCAGCTGAGACACTTCTTCATATGCTTCGGTAGGGGCTAATATCAAACTATTTCTTCCCATTTTCTTTACTCAGCAGTGCCTGAACTATGAGGCACCATAGATGTACACCTCATCAGGAGGGTGTATGGTACAGCAGCAAGGGGAGCAGCAGCACAAGAAACAAACAAGGCCACTACTTCTGCTTACATAATAACTATTGTCTTGGAGTGTAAAATAATTAATAATGTTCACATGGCTGCCCTAAGCACACAGAGATGGTGACCAGAGCAGATGCAGGGACTACAGAGATACAGCCTCATTCTTGCTAATTAGGACTTAAGTGTTGGCTTATGTGCTGTGCTTTTGTGCATTCATAAGCCAGGGCCTCAAAACTGCCTGCTAAGCACAGGCCAAAGGTCATGCTGGGGTGCAGTTAAACATTGATGTCTAGGAGATGAGAGCATTCTAGTGTGGAAGAAGATGACAACACCTGAAGACCACAAAACACTGTGCAGACCAAAGGGAACGCCCATCGTCAGCTCACGGTTCTGACCCAGGTGACTGCTGATGTGTTACGGAACAGTCAGCCCACAGCAGGTAGGTCAAGTTGAGCAAGTGTCCTGCATGAGGGCTGATCCATTCCATTCGTGTTGCCAATTGTTTCAATAGCGTCTCATGCACCCCACTGGTGAGGAAGGAATTAGCACCCTACGTTTACTGGCACCGTTAAACACATAACATCTATTACTAAACAGATAAGCCAGACATCAGTTATTAATTACATACAGGAGGATGGTGTAAGCTCCCACTGGCCCAAACAGGGATTAGCTTGAGCGCAGAGAGTGGTATAGCATTTAAAAAGTGAGGATATTCCTTTTTTTTTGGACACAGAATCTCGCTCTGTCACCCTTGCTGGAGTGCAGTGGTGTGATCTCAGCGCACTGCAAGCTCCGTCTCCCGGGTAAACTGTATGTACTTAGGAATTAATACCAACTCATTATTAGCAAAAAATAAATATCTTTACATCAAGAGTAGTTTTTCATTTAATAAAAATAGGTGGGATGTGTATAATGGACAAGGGATAATCAAAATTTGCCAAATGAGGCTAGTAAGACAATCCCAAGAATTCACAATCATTATTCACTGGTCCCTTAATCACAGGACAATACATACAAATGAAACTTACCTGACCGGGCGCAGTGGCTCATGCCTGTAATCCCAGCACTTTGGGAGGCCAAGGCGGGTAAATCATGAGGTCAGGAGTTCAAGACCAGCCTAGCCAACATGGTGAAATCCTGTCTCTACTAAAAATAGAAAGAATTAGCTGGATGTAGTGGCGGGCACCTGTAGTCCCAGGTACTCGGAAGGCTGAGGCAGGAGAATCGCTTAAACCCAGGGGGCAGAGGTTGCCGTGAGCCGAGATCACACCACTGCACTCCAGCCTGGGCAACAGAGTGAGACTCTGTCTCAAAAAGAAATAATAATGAAATAAAAAACTTAAACTTATCTACATATTAGAAAAACATCCAAATTCGACCATGAATCCAGCACATTATCAAATGAATAGACAAAAATTCTACCAACAGACTTAAGAAAACATCATTATCTATGAAATTCAAGTACTACTGCTTAAAGAACATTTACAGAACTCTCACCTCAAGGTTTCCCTGCAAAACAAGGTGAAATGCATACTCAAGACTCTTTAAGAATGGGCCACTGATAAAAACAATATACTTGTAACTTGTGTAACATTTCATAGATTTTTTTCAAGCACTGCACGATAATTAATTTGCATCAGTCTTTCCAAATTAGAAAAGCTTCACTTATAGAACTTCTTTCCAGTGGGAGTTTTCACACGGCTTTTCAAGTAAATGTTAAAACTGAAAATATTCTTGCAGTCTCTAAACTGTTAGAGTTTTAATCCTGTGTACGTTCTTGTATTTACAAGGTCCAGCCAGCGACAGTGTGCATTTTCATATATCCTTGAGTGGGTATGAGAGAAATGAAACACTCAAACATTCTAGACATTCATAGGGTTTTTCTCAGGAATGAGCTGATGTCTTCAAATGGAACTAATACAACCGAAGGCATTACCATAAATTTAAATTCAAAAGCCTTTTCTCCACTCAGAGCCCTCCCAATCTTCAGGAAAATCTGAAGGCTTGACCACATTTCCTACATTCTTAAGGTTTCTCTGCAGTGTGAGCTCTTTCATGTTTATGAGGGAATGAGAAAGAGTAAATGTTTTAGCACATTTCTTACATTCAAGGGGCTTTATTTATTTATTTTTGAGATGGAATCTCACTCTGTCGCCAGGCTGGAGTGCAGTGGCACAATCTCGGCTCCCTGCAACCTCCGCCTCCTGGGTTCAAGTGATTCTCCTGCCTCAGCCTCCTGAGTAGCTGGGATTACAAGCATATGCTACCACACCCAGCTACTTTTGTATTTTTAGTAGAGACGAGGTTTCACCATGTTGGCCAGGATGGTCTCGATCTCCTGACCTCGTGATCCGCATGCATGCACAGGGCTTTCCCCCAACCCCCCGTCGCCTTTTATGTCCTTGAAAAAGAACTAAGACAACTGAAATGTGCCACCATGCCCAGCTAATTATTTTCTTTGTTTTTGTTTTGAGACGGAGTCTGCCTCTGTCGCCCAAGCTGGAGCGCAGTGCTACGATCTCGGCTCACTGCAAGCTCCGCCTCCCGGGTTCATGCCATTCTCCTGCCTCAGCCTCCCGAGTAGCTGGCATGAGCCACGGGGCCTGGCATTATTTTATTTTTTGTAGAGACAGGGTTTCACCACGATGCCCAGGTTGTTTCACATTGTTTTAATCCAGGCTGGTTATGAACTCCTGGGCTCAAGCAATGCACACACCTTGGCCTCCCAAAGTGCTGGGATTATAGGCTGAGTCACTACACCCAACCTCTATATCATGACTTCTTTAGTGGCACATAAGGTAACTAGAACGAGAGTGTAGGCTTTACCGCATCTCTTACATTCATAGGATTTTTCTCCAGTATGAATTCTTTCGTGGAGGTGAAGGGAACTGAGGCGACTGAAGGCTTGGTCACATTGTTTACATTCATAGGGTTTCTCTCCAGTGTGAGTACTTCTATGGTTACAAAGGGAACTCAAACGACTAAAGGCTTTGCCACATTGTTTACATTCATAGGGTCTCTCTCCAGTATGAATGCTTCCATGGTCATGAATGGAAGTGGAACAACTGAAGGCTTTATCACATTTGGTACATCTCTCTCCAGTGTGAGTCCTTTCATGCATCTTAAAACAAGAAAATCTGAGTGTTTTCCCACATTCCTTACATTCGTAGGGTTTCTCTCCAGTGTGAGTTCGTCCATGTATTAGACAAGAACCAGAAACAGTGAACGCTTTACCACATTGTTTACATTTATAGAGTTTTTCTCCTGAGTTCTCTGATGTCTTTCAACTGAATTGAGAAAATGGAAAGCTTTCCCACATATCGTACATTTATAAGCTGGATTTCCACTGTGCATTATCATGTGTCTTCTAACACCTGGAACAGAAACGAAGAGTTTCCCACACTGTTCACATTTATATTGCTTCTCTCCATATGGTTTGTATCCTCAGTGAGCTAGGATGTGCCTATTAAGGAGGGAATGATGTACAAAGACTTTTCCACAAATACTGCATTCACATTGTTTTAATCCAGTAGAAATGTTCTCATTCAGATCAAGATTTGGAATGTGGCTGACAACTTGTCCATACTGACTACCTTCTTTGCTTTCACGCAGTCTCTGTGCCATATGATTTCTGTAAAAAAAATGACAAGCACATTATTATTGGTTGGTTTAATAACTTTCTACTCATTCATAGGTCTTTGACTTACACTGCTACCAATACTAGGGAAAATGCATTTTTGTTTTGTTTTGTTTTTGTTTTTGTGCCATGACTGAATTATTTGAAAGTAAATGGGCTACTACTGAAAACACAGCTACCACCTGCATGGCTATGACCAAAATAGTAACATTCATATACACAATTTTGTAGTACTATTTTCAAGTAAACTGTTTTCCAAACACTGACTGCTACACTGATGTACGTTACATTTTGGGTGAAATTTTTCTAAAAGGAAATGAATTTCAAGTGACTCTTATTTGCTTTGATTGCTTGTTTTTAAATTCATGACATGCTAAGATTCCTTCAGAGGACTTTATTTCCTCTTCTCGGTGCAAGTTATCTTGTATCTTTCCCAAGTTTTTTGAAGTGATCTTCAATATTCTGGTCTTTCCATTTTTTCCTAAAATGCAGATGCACAAAATTATCATGAATTATTTCAAACTATAGAAACATTACTAGATTTCATGTTCATTGTACACAGTGCCCATGCCTGATTTATTCACCAAATCATTCCCCTGCCCCATTCCAAATCACAAATAGCACTGATGATAGGGAAATACTTCTGTAATTAAGTGAAACGTGTTGTCATTCTTACCTACAGAAGCCAGGTTCCTGTAGGTTTCCTGCATCACTTCTCTGTAGAGATTCTTCTGAGAAGAATCTAGCAAAGCCCATTCCTGCTGGGTAAAGTTCACAGCCACATCCTCAAAAGCCACGGAGTCCTAGAACATTCCACACATGTGGATAGAAGGATGAGTGAGACTGAGAGCACTGGGAATGTATACTCAATTCATAAGCTGTTTACATGATTCTAAAATTTCCAAGCATTTATTCTATGACTTGATTGTCACAGCTCTTACTCTGTTCACACATACTCCCTCCCACACAGCAGTACTAATGCTAGAATTGAACTATTCAAAAAGGCAACAGCAAAGTAGAAACACCCATCTCATTAGAGAATCCAGGGAGTAAGATTACGATACGCTGCTAGGAGTTACCTTTTAACTTCACTTTGTACATTTCTAGTATCTGTCATACTAAAGTCCTACCTGATGTGCATAAGTGAGTTAATATTATCAGTCCTGAGACTACTTATTCTTAAAAATGCCTGCTCGCAAAGTTCAATCTTTGTTTGTATTAGGAACTTACATTTTGAAAGGGATTCCACCAACCCAAGTAATAAGAATGACTCACTGCATCTAAATGGCTTATGCAGTATATTTTCCAAAACTTCTTCTGCTGAAAGTCTATTATTTTGTGTCACTGAAGTGGTGCTTAGGGAACCAGACACAAAAACACAGTCTGAACACTAAGTGGTCAATGAATTTCCCTGGTAGACAATATTGTACATGTGCTGTCACTTGTTAACTGTGGAAGTGAACCCATTCCACGTGATTACACCAAGAGAGAATAGGCTTATTAAATTTAATTGAGTAGTAAATAAAACCAATAATTGATATTTAACAATACTAATACAACAATTTTTCAAATTTCTGTTGCACAATATCAAGGCAGAAAGGAATAAGAGGAAATAGGACACATGCTTTTTAAAATGACATTAATGTCACCACTTCCAGATGCTATTCCTATGAAACCACATAAATTCCCAAATCAGGTGGTTTTAGGCAAGAAAAGCTACTCTTTCATATGTAGTAAAAATGACCAATGTCTAATCATTTTTAGTCATCTAAAAAAAGAGTGATGGCTTGTCTAACATACTTCTAAGATTTTTAAACAAAAATATTCAGGACAGCACGGTGTTAGCAGAGAGATGAGCAAGCAGACCAAAGGAAAAAAAAGTCTTAATGACCCAGCATCTATATGGAAATTTGAGGAAAGATAGAGCAGGCACTATAGAATAGAAAAAGAAATTACATGCACTTTAAAATATGAGGCAAACCAGGCTGGCATCTACTTGGGAAAATGCATTGCATTCTTCTCTATTCCATGAACAATAATCATCTTATTATATATTCAAATACAAAAGATAAAACCAGAATACTTTCAGAAGTCACAGGAAGATTTTTTTTTT
>NW_020260746.1:0-3884 GCF_003255815.1 Theropithecus gelada
CTTATTTCTGTGGAATCTGAGAACTGATATTTCGGATCCTCTTGAAGACTATAGGGGCAAAGGAAATATCCTCCAATAAGAAAGAGAAAGAAGCTTCCTTAGAAACTTCTTTGTGTTCTGTGAAATCATCTCACAGAGTTACAGCATTCCCCTCAAGAAGACGCATGCTAAGCCTGTTCTTGGGGAATTCGCATAGTGATATTTGGAAGTACATACAGGGCTATGGTGAAAAAGAAAATGTCCTCAGAGAAAAACTGGAAACAAGCTTTCTGAGAAACTGCTTTGTGATGTGTGACTTCCACTCACAGAGTTACATCTGTATTTCGTGGATATCTTTGCTACCCCTAGTTCTGTGGAATCTGAGAGCAGATATTTCGGCTCCCTTTGAAGGCTATAGGGCCAAAGGTAATATCCTCCGATAAAAAAGAGAAAGACGCTTTCTGAGAAACTTCTTTCTGTTCTGTGAAATCATTTCACAGAGTTACAGCTTTCCCCTCAGGAAGCCTTTCGCTAAGACAGTTATTGTGGAATTTGCAAAGTGATATTTGGAAGCCAATAAAGGGCTATGGTGAAAAAGGAAATATCCTCAGATGAAATCTGGAAAGAAGCTTTCTGAGAAACTGCTTTGTGATGTGTGACCTCCACTCACAGAGTTATATCTGTATTTCGTGGATCTGTTTCCCAACCTTATTTCTGTGGAATCTGAGAACTGATATTTCGGATCCCTTTGAAGACTATAGGCCCAAAGGTAATATCCTCCGAGAACAAAGGGAAGGAAGCTTTCTGAGAAACTGCTTAGTGTTCTGTTAATTCCTCTCACAAAGTTACAGCTTTCCCCTGAAGAAGCCGTTCGCTAAGCCTGTTCTTGTGGAATTTGCAAAGTGATATTTGGAGGCCTTTAGAGGGCTATGGTGGAAAAGAAAATATCCTCAGAGAAAAACTGGGAAGAAGCTTTCTGAGAAAATGCTTTGTGATGTGTGATTTCCACTCACAGAGTTACATCTGTATTTCGTGGATCTTTTGCTAGCCTTATTTCTGTGGATTCTGAGAACTGATATTTCAGATCCCTTGGAAGACTATAGAGCCAAAGGAAATATCCTCCGATAACAAAGGGAAAGAAGCTTTTTGAGAAACTTCTTTGTGTTCTGTGAAATCATCTCACAGAGTTACAGCTTTCCCTTCAAGAAGCCTTTCACTATGACTGTTCTTGTGGAATTTGCAAAGTGATATTTCGATGCCCATAGAGGGCTACAGTGAAAAAGGAAATATCCTCTGATGAAATCTGGAGAGAAGCTTTCTGAGAAACTGCTTAGTGTTCCATTAATTGATTTCACAGAGTTACAGATATCCCCTGAAGAAGTCCTTCGCTAAGCCTGTTCTTCTGGAAATTGCAAAGTGATATTTGGAAGCCCATAGAGGGCTATGGTGAAAAAGAAAATATCCTCAAAGAAAAAGTGGAAAGAAGCTTTCTGAGAAACTGCTTTGTGATGTGTGACTTCCACTCACAGAGTTACAAATGTATTTCGTGGATGTGTTTGCTAGCCTTATTTCTGAGATATCTGAGGACTGATATTTCGGATCCCTTTGAAGAGTATAGGGCCAAATGAAGAATCCTCCGGTAACTAAAATGAGAAAGAAGCTTTCTGAGTAACTTCTTTGTGTTCTGTGGAATAATCTCACAGAGTTACAGCTTTCCCCTCAACAAGCCTTTCGCCAAGCCTGTTCTTGTGGAAGTTGCAAAGTGATATTTCGATGCCCATAGAGGGCTACGGTGAAAAAGAAAATATCCTAAAATGAAATCTGGAAAGAAGCTTTCTGAGAAACTACTTAGTGTTCTGTTAATTCACCTCACAGAATTACAGCTTTCCCTTCAAGAAGCCGTTCCCTAAGTCTGTTATTGTGGAATTTGCAAAGCGATATTTGGAGGCCCTTAGAGGGCTATGGTGAAAAAGAAAATATCCTCAGAGAAAACTGGAAAGAAACTTTCTGAGAAACTGCTTTGGGATGTGTCACTTCCACTCATAGAGTTATATCTGTATTTCGTGGATCTGTTTGCTGGCCTAATTTCTGTGGAATCTGAGAACTGATAATTCGGATCCGTTGGAAGACTGTAGGACCATATGAAATATCCCCCGATAACAAAGAGAAAGAAGCATTCTGAGGAACTTCTTTGTGTTCTGTGAAATCATCTCACAGAGTTACAGCTTTCCCCTCAAGAAGCCTTTCGCTACGCCTCTTTCTGTGGAATTTACAAAGCGATATTTCGATGCCCATAGAGGGCTAGGGTGAAAAAGGAAATATCCTCCGATGAAATCTGGAAAGAAGCTTTCTGAGAAACTGCTTAGTGTTCTGTTAATTCATCTCACAGAGTTACAGCTTTCCCCTCAAGAAGCCGTTCCTTAAGCCTGTTCTTGTGGTATATGTAAACTGATATTTGGAAGCCCATAGGGGGTTATGGTGTAAAAGAAAGAATCCTTAGAGAAAAACTGGAAAGAAGCTTTCTGAGAAACTGCTGTGTGATGTGTGACTTCCACTCACAGATTTACATCTGTATTTCGTGGATCTGTTTGCCAGCATTATTCCTGTGGAATCTGAGAACTGATATTTCGCATCCCTTTGAAGATTACAGGACCAAAGGAAATAGCCTCCGATAACTAACACAGCGAAACAAGCTGTTGAAAAATTTCTCTGTGTTCTGTGAAATCATCTCACAGTTACAGCTTTCCCCTCAAGAGGCCTTTTGCTAAGCCTGTTCTTGTGGAATATGCAAAGTGATATTTCGATGCCCGTAGAGGGCTACGGTGAAAAAGGAAATATCCTCAGAAGAAATCTGGAAAGAAGATTTCTGAGAAACTGCTTAGTGTTCTGCAAATTCATCTCACAGAGTTACAGCTTTCCCCTCAATAAGCCGTTCGCTAAGCCTGTTCTTTTGGAATTTGCAAAGTGATATTTGGAAACCCACAGAGGGCTATGGTAAAAAAGAAAACATCCTCAGAGAAAAACTGGAAAGAAGCTTTGTGAGAAACTGCTTTGTGATGTGTGACTTCCACTCACACAGTTACATCTGCATTTCGTTGATCTGTTTGCTAGCCTTATTTCTGTTGAATCTGAGAACTGATATTTCGGTCCCTTGGAAGTTTATAGGGCCAAAGGAAATATCCTCCGATAACAAAGAGAAAGAAGCTTTCTAAGAAACTTCTTTGTGTTCTGTGAAATCATTTCACAGAGTTACACCTTTCCCCTCAAGAAGCCTTTCCCTAAGCCTGTTCTTGTGGAATTTGCAAAGTGATATTTCAATGCCCTTAGAGGGCTACGGTGAAAAAGGAATTATCTTCAGATGAAATATGGAAAGAAGATTTCTGAGAAACTGCTTAGTGTTCTGTTAATTCATCTCACAGAGTTACAGCTTTCCCCTCAAGAAGCCGTTCGCTAAGCCTGTTCTTGTGGAATTTGCAAAGTGATATTTGGAAGCCAACAGAAGGATATGGTAAAAAAGAAAACATCCTCAGAGAAAAACTGGAAAGAAGCTTTCTGAGAAACTGCTTTGTGATGTGTGACTTCCACTCACAGAGTTACATCTGTATTTCGTGTATCAGTTTGCTAGCCTTATTTCTGTGGAATCTGAGAACTGATATTTCGGATCCCTTGGAAGAATATAGGGCCAAAGGAAATATCCTCCGATAACAAAGAGAAAGAAGCTTTCTGAGAAACTACTTTGTGTTCTGTGAAATCATGTCACAGAGTTACAGCTTTGTCCTCAAGAAGCCTTTCGCTAAGACAGTTCTTGTGGAATTTGAAAAGCGATATTTCGCTGCCCAAGAAGGGCTACGGTGAATAAGGAAATATCCTCAGATGAAATCTGGAAAGAAGCTTTCTGAGAAACT
>NW_020260747.1:0-3883 GCF_003255815.1 Theropithecus gelada
AAAAAAAAAAAGAGATGGCCAGGCGTGGTGGTTCACGCCTGTAATCCCAGCACTTTGGGAGGCCAAGGTAGGTGGATCACCTGAGGTTAGCAGTTCGAGACCAGCCTGACCAACATGGAGAAACCCCGTCTCTACTAAAAATACAAAAAAGTAGTCGGGTGTGGTGGGGTACGCCTGTAATTCCAGCTACTTGGGAGGCTGAGGCACGAGAATCACTTGAACCTGGGAGGTGGAGGTTGCGGTGAGCCGAGATCGTGCCATTGCACTCCAGCCTGGGCAACAAGAGTGAAACTCCATCTCAAAAACAAAACAAAACCATACAAAACAAAAAACGCCACAATTTCTTCAGCATTGCTGACCACTACTATGATTGACCTTTGGTTGATCAACTCTATAATTTTAGAATAATTGCTGTCTTTGGGGCTCCCTCAAAATGGCCATTTGTGAAGTGAAACTTATGAGTGATAACACCTACAGGAGGCTCGTATGTTTCCTTCTATTACAGTCAAGTTTTTGTTGTAGTCGTTGTTTTGTTTTGTTTTGTTTTTGAGACACAGTCTCACTCTGTCATCCAGGCTGGAGTGCAGTGACGCTATCTTGGTTCACTGTATCCTCTGCCTTCCAGGTTCAAATGATTCTCCTGCCTCAGTCTCCCAAGTAGCTGGGATGACAGGCGCACGCCAGCATGCCCAGCTAATTTTATTATGTTTAGTAGAGAAGGAGACTTCACCATATTGGCCAGGCTGGTCTCGATCTCCTGACCTCGTGATCTGCCTGCCTCGGCCTCCCAAAGTGCTGGGATTACAGGTGTGATCCACCGCGCCCGGCCTTGCAGTAAAGTTGTGTCAATGCATCTTTTCGGGATTTTTTTTTATCCTTCCAAAGACTCCCCAGTGTAAAGTTTCTCTTTGGTTGTTTGGGCTTGAATTCTTTTCTGACACCGAGTCTCACAGTGAGAGGCAGGACAAAGGTGTCCATACTGGCATGTTATACCACTTCAACGAGCCAGCATTTTTTTCCTTTACACTCTCATGTTACATTAGCAATTAGGGCAGGTTGTTTTTGCCTTTGATTTCTAACAATTGGATTTGTTTTGTTCTAGCCTTAAGGAAGAAATTGCAATCAATTCTTATATGTTTATGGTGGTAATGTAGACGTAACATACTGTTTGCCATTTTGACCATTTTTAAGCATACAGTTCCGTGGCGTTAAATACATTCATAATGTTTATTTTATATTATTTATTTTACTTTAAGTCCTGGGATACATTTGCAGAATCTGCAGGTTTGTTACATAGGTTTACATGTGCCATGGTGGTTTGCTGCACCTGTCAACCTGTCATCTAGGTTTTAAGCCCTGCATGCATTAGGTATTTCTCCTAATGCTCTCCCTCCCCCAGCCCCCTACCCTCTGACAGGCCCTGGTGTGTGATGTTCCCCTCCCTGTGTCCATGTGTTCTCATTGTTAAACTCCCACTTATGAGTGAGAACATGCGGTGTTTGGTTTTCTGTTCCTGTGTCAGTTTGCTGAGGATGATGGTTTCCAGCCCCATCCACGTCCCAGCAAAGGACATGGTCTCGTTCCTTTTTATGGCTGCATAGTAGTCCATGGTGTATATCTACCACATTTTCTTACTCCAATCTATCCTTGATGGGCATTTGGGTGGTAACCATTGTTTTCTCTGTCTTTATACATTTGTTTATTCTATATTAAACTGCAATTTTTTTTTTTTTTTTTTAGATTGAGACTCACTCTGTTGCCCAGGCTGTAGTGCAGTGGTATGATCTCAGCTCACTGCAACCTCTGCCTCCTGGGTTCAAGTAATTCTTCTGCCTCTGCCTGCTGAGTAGCTGGGATTACAGGTACATGCCACCACACTCAGCTAATTTTTGTATTTTTAGTAGAGACAGGGTTTCACCATCTTGGCCACGCTGGTCTGGACCTCCTGACCTTGTGATCCACCCATCTTGGCACCCCATAGTGCTGGGATTACAGGCGTGAGCCATCGCACCTAGCCTGCAATATTTTAATAATGAAAGCCAGGCGCGGTGGCTCATGTCTGCAATCCCAGCACTATGGGAGGCCGAGGTGGGCGGATCACAAGGTCAGGAGATCGAGACCATCCTGGCTAACAAGGTGAGACCCCACCTCTACTAAAAATACAAAAAATTAGCCGGGTGTGGTGGTGGGCGCCTGTAGTCCCAGCTACTTGGGAGGCTGAGGCAGGAGAATGGCGGGAACCCGGGAGGCGGAGGTTGCAGTGAGCTGAGATCGCGCCATTGCCCTCCAGGCTGGGGGACAGAGCGAGACTCCGTCTCAAAATAAATAAATTAATTTTTAAAAAAAGTGTGTGTAGACGTGAATATATACCGATGGTTTCCAGCTTACGATGGTTGATTTTGCAACTTTTCAGCTTTACGGTCCGTGCATCCAGATACTCAGTGCATTTTTGAGTTAGGGTATGTGGAACCACGATGGACTCGTGGGGAGGTCACCCCACTGGAAGTCAAGGAGCCTCCCTCTGTGTGTGTGTATATAGATTCCTCACCCTGTAAAAAAACATTATAAGCGCTGTGGCCACCCCTAAAGTGCAGCAGGCTCATGCGTGCAGCCCGCCTGGGCTGGAATGGTGTTTGTAGATATGGGTGACAACTAGACAGCCCAGGTCTTCAGGCAAACCCTCTTGTTGCCATGGCAACAGGTGGGCCCTGCCGGAAGAGCGTGAACCGGGGCCCGCCAGCAGGTGGCAGCATGGAGCAGCCGATGGAACCCAGCTCCGTTCGCTCCAAGACTGCACCTGTCAGAGGCAGGCAGGGCTGGGGGGACCACGAATGGGGGAAAAGCAAACCGCCACCGCGACTCTATTCTTTGCCACCTTTTTTTTTTTTTTTGAGATGTTGTCTCGCACTGTCCCCCCGGCTGGAGTGCAAAGGCATGATGATGTTGGCTCACTGCAACCTCCACCTCCTGGGTTCAAGTGATTCTCCTGCTTCAGCCTCCCAGTAGCTGGGGTTATAGGCACCTGCCACCACGCCTGGCTAATTTTTTTGTTTTTTGTTTTTTTGTTTTTTTGTGTTTTTTTTTTTTAGACGGAGTCTTGCTCTGTCGCCCAGGCTGGAGTGCAGTGGCACGATCTTGGCTCACTGCAACCTCTGCCTCCTGGGTTCAAGTGATTCTCCTGCCTCAGNTTGTGTTTTTTTTTTTTTGAGACGGAGTCTTGCTCTGTCGCCCAGGCTGGAGTGCAGTGGCACGATCTTGGCTCACTGCAACCTCTGCCTCCTGGGTTCAAGTGATTCTCCTGCCTCAGCCTCCCAGTAGCTGGGATTATAGGCACCTGCCACCATGCCCGGCTAAGTTTTTTGTACTTTTTGTTTTTTTGGGACGGAGTCTTGCTCTGTCGCCCAGGCTGGAGTGAAATGGCACGATGTTGGCTCACTGCAACCTCCACCTCCTGGGTTCAAGTGATTCTCCTGCTTCAGCCTCCCAGTAGCTGGGGTTATAGGCACCTGCCACCACGCCCGGCTAATTTTTTTTTTTTTTTTTTTTTTTTTTTGAGACGGAGTCTTGCTCTGTCGCCCATGCTGGAATGCAAAGGCACGATCTTGGCTCACTGCAACCTCCACCTCCTGGGTTCAAGAGATTCTCCTGCCTGAGCCTCCCAGTAGCTGGGGTTATAGGCACCTGCCACCACGCCTGGCTAATTTTTTTGTATTTTTTTTTGTTTTTGTTTTTTTTTTGAGACAGAGTCTTGCTCTGTCGCCAGGCTGGAGTGCAATGGCACGATCTTGGCTCACTGCAACCTCCACCTCCTGGGTTCAAGTGATTCTCCTGCCTCAGCCTCCCAGTAGCTGGGGTTATAGGCACCTGCCACCACGCCTGGCTA
>NW_020260748.1:0-3881 GCF_003255815.1 Theropithecus gelada
TTTTTTTTTTAAGATGGAATCTTGCTCTTGTCGCCCAGGCTGGAATACAATGGCAACTAATGCCCTACGTTATCAGTGTCTGTGAAGGAGAAAGTAGGGAGAAGCAACAGGGAACTGATGGGCTTGAGAATAGCAGAACCCCAAAACACACAACCAGGATTCCCTAGAGAGCACGGCCAATGTGAGGAGTGGCTGAAACTCGGAGCACTCGTGCCCTGCCTAATGGTGAGTGAAATGGGCCTATAGAAGGTCACGAGTCTGCAGCAGTCTGGCCCCTGAGAGCAGAACTCCCCTTCTGCCCTACAATGAGGAGAAACTGCTCAACACAATCAAAATTGAGCATGATAGGGACAATGGAGCTCAAAAACCGAGCAGGGGGAAGTTCAGAAAGCAAGCCACATGTTTTCGCAGTATACTACGTGAAAACAGCAGAGATCTGGGAAGGTACAAAGGCCATCCTAAACCATCCCTCCTTCCGAAAGATCACATTAAAAATGATCAACAGACAGTGGTTCATGCCTGTAATCTCAGCACTTTGGGAGGCAGAGGCGGGCAGATCACCTGAGGTCAGGAGTTCAAGACCAGCCTGACCAACATGGTGAAACCCCGTCTCTACAATAGTACAAACATTAGCTGGGCATGGTGGCGTATGGCTGTAATCCCAGCTACTTGGGAGGCTGAGGTAGGAGAATCGCTGGAACCCGGGAAGCAGAGGTTGCAGTGAGCCAAGATCATGCCATTGCACTCCAGCCTGGACAACAAGAGCGAAGCTCCGTCTCAAAAAAAAAAAAAAAAAAGGATCAACAGAAAAGAGTAAGGGTGTCCCTCACTGTTAGAATAAGTTATATAAGAAAAATGGGATGAAAACGAGAACATCTCTATAAGAAAATGAAAACATGCCAGCAAGATGCCCATAAAAATGAACCAGGAGACTGTTCCTGCTATTCCAAAACAAGCTAAAGTATTAAGAAAATGACACAAGTCATGCAAGAACAACATAAACAATAATTAGAAAAATTCAGAAAAAAGATAGAAATCAGGAAGAAATTTAGAAATAAAAGAAGCATTTTAGGAATTAAGGCTAAGCTAGATGGATTAGAGTGAATAACAACAAACAATAATGCTTTAAGATAAATAGAAGGTAAAACGAAGAAAAGCAACTTTAATTACTTTTCAGAGACAGGGTCTTGCTTTGTCACCCAGGCTAGAGGGCAGTAGCACAATCAGGTCTCTGCAGCCAGGAACCCAACTTCCTGGGCTCCTGTTACTCCTGCTTCAGCCTCCTGAGTAGCTGAGACTACAGGTGAGAGTCAGATCATTTTTCATTTAAAAAAATTTTTTTGTAGAGACTTGTTTTCACCATATTGCCCAGGCTGGTCTCAAACTCCTGAGCTCAAGCAATCCTCCTGATTCAGCCTCCTAGAAAATTTTTTTTTTTTATCCTTTTGAGATGGAGTCTTGCTGTGTCGCCAGTCTGGAGTGCAGTGGCGCGATCTCGGCAAACTGCAACCTCTGCCTCCCGGGTTCAAGCGATTCTCCTGCCTCAGCCTCCGGAGTAGCTGGGATTACAGGCATGTGGCACCACGTCCAGCTAATTTTTGTACTTTTAGTAGAGACGGGGTTTCACCATGTTGGCCAGGATGGTCTCGATCTCCTGACCTCGTGATCTGCTTGCCTCGGCCTCCCAAAGTGCTGGGATTACAGGCGTGAGCCACCACGCCCAGCCCAGAAAAGTTTTAAATGAAAAAATGGGCCTGGCACAGTGGCTTACACCTATAATCCCAGCACTTTGGGCGGCTAAGGTGAGTGGATCACTTGAAGTCAGGAATTCAAAACCAGCCTGACCAATGTAGTAAAACCCCATCTCTACTAAAAATACAAAAATTAGCCAGGCATGTTGGCGGGTGCCTTTAGTCTTAGCTACTCAGGAGGCTGAGGCAGGAGAATTGCTTGAACCTGGGAGGCAAATGTTGCAGTGAGCCGAGATCATACCACTGTACTCTAGCCTGGGCAATAAAGCAAGACTCTGTCTTACTAAAAAAATAAAAATAAATAAAAAAGAGGGCAGGCTCAGTGGCTCGCGCCTGTAATTCCAGCATTTTGGGAGGCTGCAGCGGGTGGATCACCTGAGATCAGGAGTTCAAGACCAGCCTAGCCAATATGGTGAAACCCTGTCTCTACTAAAAATACAAAAATAGCCGGGCGTGGTGGTGGGCACCTGTAATCCCAGGTACTTGGCAGGCTGAGGCAGGAGAATCCCTTGAACCCAGGAGGCAGAGGTTGCAGTGAGTAGGGATCACGCCACTGCACTCCAGCCTGGCGACAGAGCGAGACTCCATCTAAAAAAAAAAAAAAAATAAAGAAAGAAAGAAAAGAGAAGGGGCTGGGTGCTGTGGCTCACCCCTGTAATTCCAGCACTTTGGGAGGCCGAGGCAGGTGGATCACGAGGTCAGTAGTTTGAGACCAGCCTGGCCAACATGGTAAAACCCCGTCTCTACTAAAAATACAAAAATTAGCTGGGTGTGGTGGCATGTGCCTGTAATCTCAGTTACTCAGGATGCTGAGGCAGGGGAATCGCTTCAACCTGGGAGGTGGAGGTTGCAGTGAACTGAGATCTCGCCACTGCACTCCAGCCTAGGCGACAGAGTGAGACATGGTGTCAAAAAAAAAAAAAAAAAAAAATTCAAGACAAAGTCCAAAATATTGAAGATGGGCAAAACCCAACAGTAAAATAAGAGGAATCCCCAAAAAAGACGATTTTCAAAAAGGTTTGAAACTACAAGCTGAAAGAACATAATGCATGCCCAGAACTATCACTGCTAAGATATATTCTAATAAAACGTTAAGACTTTAGGCTGGGTGAGGTGGCTCACACCTTTAATCCCAGCACTTTGGGAGGCTGAGGCCGGCGGATCACCTGAGGTCAGGAATTCGAGACCAGCTTGGCCAACATGGTGAAACTCCATCTCTACTAAAAATACAAAAATTAGCTGAGCGTGGTGGCGCATGCCTATAATCCCAGCTGCTCAGGAGGCTGAGGCAGAACTGCTTGAACCCAGGAGGTGGATGTTGCAGTGAGCCAAGATTGCAACTCTGCACTCCAGCCTGGGCAACAGAGCGAGATGCCATCTCAAAAAAACAAAACAAAAAAAACACACAAAAAAAGTTATTTACAGAAATTTGTGGCTTGCCTGCACATGGTAATTTGCAGACTCCTGCTCTGTAGGGAAGGAACATGCCCTCCTGCTTCCCTACTTCTCTTCTCATTAGATGGTGCTCTGATTTGCATGTTTTTGTACCCTCCAAAAATTCATATTGGAATTTATTCCCTAATGCCACAGAATTGGAAGGAGCGACCTTTGGGAGATGATTGAGTAATGAGGGCTTTGCCTTTGTGAATTGCGTTAAGTTCCCTTATAAAATGGCTTGATGGGAGGGAGTTCACTGCTTTTTTGCCCTTCTGCCATATGAACACCCAGCATTCCTTTCCCTGGAAGATGCAGCATCAAGCCACCCTCTTTTTTTTTTTTTTTTTTGAGACAGAGTCTTGCTCTGTCACCCAGGCTGGAGTGCTGTGGTGCAAGCTCAGCTCACTGCAACCTCCGCCTCCCGGGTTCCAGCGATTTCCTGCCTCCGCCTCCCGAGTACTGGGATTACAGTCACCTACCACCACACCCTGCTAATTTTTTGTATTTTTAGTAGAGACAGGGTTTCACTATGTTGGCCAGGCTGGTCTCGAACTCCTGACCTCAAGTAATCCACCAGTCTTGGCCTCCCAAAGTGCTGGGATTACAGGCGTGAGCCCAAGCCACCCTCTTAAAAGCAGAGAGCAGCCCTCACCAGACAGCCAGTCCTGCTGGTGTCTTTTTTTTTTTTTTTTT
>NW_020260749.1:0-3881 GCF_003255815.1 Theropithecus gelada
GGAAATATCCTCAGATGAAATCTGGAAAGAAGCTTTCTGTGAAACTGCTTAGTGTTCTGTTAATTCACCTCACAGAGTTACATCTGTATTTCGTGGATCTCTTTCCTAGCCTTATTTCTGTGGAATCCGAGAACAAATATTTCGGATCCCTTTGAAGACTATAGGGCCAAAGGAAATATCCTCCGATAACAAAGAGAAAGAAGATTTCTAGGAAACTTCTTTGTGTTCTGAGAAATTATCTCACAGAGTTACAGTTTTCTCCTCAAGAAGCCCTTCGCTAAGACAGTTCTTGTTGAATTTGCAAAGTGATATTTGGAAGCCCATAGAGGGCTATGGTGAAAAAGGAAATATCCTCAGATGAAATCTGGAAAGAAGCTTTCTGAGAAACTGCTTAGTGTTNTCTGAGAACAGAAATTTCGAATCCCTTTGAAGACTATAGGGCCAAAGGAAATATCCTCCGATAACAAAGAGAAAGAATCTTTCTGAGAATCTCATTTGTGTTCTGTGAAATCATCTCACAGAGTTACAGCTTTCCCCTCAAGAAGCCTTTCGCTAAGACAGTTCTTGTGGAATTGGGAAAGTGATATTTGGAAGCCCATAGAGGGCTAAGGTGAAAAAGGAAATATCCTCAGATGAACTTGGAAAGAAGCTTTCTGAGAAACTGCTTAGTGTTCTGTGAATTCATCTCACAGACTTACATCTGTATTTCGTGGATCTCTTTGCTAGCCTTCTTTCCGTGGAAACTGAGAACAGATATTTCGGATCCCTTTGAAGACTATAAGGCCAAAGGAAATATCCTCCGATAACAAAGGGAAAGAAGCTTTCTGAGAAGCTTGTTTGTGTTCGTTAAAGTCTTCTCACAGAGTTACAGCTTTCCTCTCAAGAAGCCTTTCGCTAAGACAGTTCTTGTGGAATTGGCAAATTGATATTTGGAAGCCCATAGAGGGCTATGGTAAAAAAGGAAATATCCTCAGATGAAATCTGGAAAGAATCTTTCTGAGAAACTGCTTAGTGTTCTGTTAATTCATCTCACAGAGTTACCTCTGTATTTCGTGGATCTCTTTGCTAGCCTTCTTTCTGTGGAATCTGAGAACAGATATTTGGGATCCCTTTGAAGACGATAGGGCCAAAGGAAATATCCTCTGATAACAAAGAGAAAGAAGCTTTCTGAGAAATTCTTTGTGTTCTGTGAAATCAGCTCACAGAGTTAGAACATTCCCCTCAAGAAGCCATTCGCTAAGACAGTTCTTGTGGAATTGGAAGCCCCTAGAGGGCTATGGTGAAAAAGGAAATATCCTCAGATGAAATCTGGAAAGAAGCTTTCTGAGAAACTGCTCTGTGATGTGTGACTTCTACTCACAGAGTTACCTCTGTATTTCGTGGATCTCTTTGCTAGCCTTATTTCTGTGCAATATGAGAACAGATATTTCGGATCCCTTTAAACGCTATAGGGCCATAGGAAATATCCTCTGATAACAAAAGTAATGAAGCTTTCGGAGAAACTTCTTTGTGTTCTGTGAAATCATCTCACAGAGTTACAGCTTTCCCCTCAAAAAGCCTTTCGCTAAGACAGTTCTTGCTGAATTGGCAAATTGATATTTGGAACCCATAGAGGGCTATGGTGAAAAAGGAAATATCCTCAGATGAAATCTGGAAAGAAGCTTTCTGAGAAACTGCTCTGTGATGTGTGACTTCTACTCACAGAGTTACATCTGTATTTCGTGGATCTCTTTGCTAGCCTTCTTTCTGTGGAATCTGAGAACAGATATTTCGGATCCCTTTGAAGATTATAGGGCCAAAGGAAATATCCTCCGATAAGAAAGAGAAAGAAGCTTTCTGAGAAACTTCTTTGTGTTCTGTGAAATCATCTCACAGAGTTACAGCTTTCCCCTCAAGAAGCCTTTCGTTAAGACAGTTCTTGTGGAATTGGCAAAGTGATATTTGGAAGCCCATAGAGGGCTATGATGAAAAAGAAAATATCCTCAGATGAAATCTGGAAAGAAGCTTTCTGAGAAACTGCTTACTGTTCTGTTAATTCATCTCACAGAGTTACATCTGTATTTCGTGGATCACTTTGCTAGCCTTCTTTCCGTGGAATCTGACAACAGATATTTCGGATCCCTTTGAAGACTATAGGGCCAAAGGAAATATCCTCCGATAAGAAAGAGAAAGAAGCTTTCTGAGAAACTTCTTTGTGTTCTGTGAAATCATCTCACAGAGTTACAGCTTTCTCCTCAAGAAGCCTTTCGCTAAGACAGTTCTTGTGGAATTGGCAAAGTGATATTTGGAAGCCCCTAGAGGGCTTTGGTGAAAAAGGAAATATCCTCAGATGAAATCTGGAAAGAAGCTTTCTGTGAAACTGTTAGTGTTCTGTTAATTCATCTCGCAGAGTTACATCTGCGTTTCGTGGATCTCTTTGCTAGCCTTATTTTTGTGGAATATGAGAACAGATATTTCGGATTCCTTTGAAGACTATAGGGCAAAAGGAAATATCCTCCGATAACAAAGACAAAGAAGCTTTCTGAGAAACTTCTTTGTGTTCTGTGAAATCAGCTCACAGAGTTAGAGCATTCCCCTCAAGAAGCCTTTCGCTAAGACAGTTCTTCTGGAATTGGCAAAGTGATATCTGGAAGCCCATAGAGGGCTATGGTGAAAAAGGAAATATCCTCAGATGAAATCTGGAAAGAAGCTTTATGAGAAACTGCTTAGTGTTCTGTTAAGTCATCTCACAGAGTTACATTTGTATTTCGTGGATCTCTTTGCTAGCCTTCTTTCTGTGGAATCTGAGAACAGATATTTCAGATCCCTTTGAAGACTATAGTGCGAAAGGAAATATCCTCCAATAACAGAGAAAGAAGGTTTCTGAGAAACTTCTTTGTGTTCTGTGAAATCATCTCACAGAGTTACAGCTTTCCCCACAAGAAGACTTTCGCTAAGACAGTTTTTGTGGAATTGACAAAATGATATTTGGAAGCCCTTAGTGGGCTGTGGTGAAAAAGGAAATATCCTCAGATGAAATCTGGAAAGAAACTTTCTGAGAAACTGCTTAGTGTTCTGTTAATGCATCTCACAGAGTTACATCTGTATTTCGTGGATCTCTTTGCTAGCCTTATTTCTGTGCAATCTGAGAACAGATATTCCGGATCCCTTTGAAGACTATAGGGCCAAAGGAAGTATCCTCCGCTAACAAAGAGAAAGAAGCTTTCTGAGAAACTTCTTTGTGTTCTGTGAAATCATCTCACAAAGTTACAGCTTTCCCGTCAAGAACCCTCTCGCTAAGACAGTTCTTGTGGAATTGGCAAAGTAATATTTGTAAGCCCATAGAGGGCTAAGGTGAAAAAGGAAATATCCTCAGATGAAATCTGGAAAGAAGCTTTCTGAGAAACTGTTAGTGTTCTGTTAATTCATCTCACAGAGTTATATCTGTATTTCGTGGATGTCATTGCTAGCCTTCTTTGTGTGGAATCTGAGAACAGATATTTCGGATCCCTTTGAAGACTATAAGGCCAAAGGAAATATCCTCCGATAACAAAGAGAAAGAAGCTTTCTGAGAAACTTCTTTGTGTTCTGTGAAATCATCTCACAGAGTTTCAGCCTTCCCCTCAAGAAGCCTTTCGCTAAGACAGTTCTTGTGGAATTTGCAAATTGATATTTGGAAGCCCTTAGAGGGCTATGGTGAAAAAGGAAATATCCTCAGATGAAATCTGGAAAGAAGCTTTCTGAGAAACTGCTTAGTGTTCTGTTAATTCATCTCATAGAGTTATATCTGTATTTCGTAGATCTCTTTGCTAGCCTTCTTTCTGTGGAATCTGAGAACAGATATTTCGGATCCCTTTGAAGACCATAGGACCAAAGGAAATATCCTCCGATAACAAAGAGAA
>NW_020260750.1:0-3880 GCF_003255815.1 Theropithecus gelada
TCATTTTCCACTACTTGGTTTGTGCTCATTTATTAAAGCAGCAGTAAGAAGGACACCTACACAGATCAGATAGGGCAAATAACTATCCTTAGTCTTAAAGTCTACATAGCTTCAGTCACGGGCTTCCATTTTTTGGCCATGAACCACATTTTGGTTACAGATAGGATCCATTCCAAGGAAGCTGGTCAGGCAGTTTCTTCCTGGAGCAGTTCCCAGTAATTAGCTTGAAGGTTTTAAATGCCATTTCATCTTTCTGCAGCAAGTCCTACTTCAAAAACATGACCCTTAGCACCATCGTATGCCATATGGGGTCCCTGTGACCAGGGTTTTCCCAGTGTGTGGTATGATGGGCATAGCTGGTATTTTCACATCATGCCAACCTTTCTCAGAAGATAGATAAACTTTCTTCTTGGCCCCTTTGTGGCCACCTTTTATAAAGTGCCTGTCTCCAATAACTACCATTCATGATGTTACTGAGAGGAACAGCTACACCCACTGCCAGCTGCTTTTAGTAGATGTATTTGTGCTGTGGTGTGGGGCTCGGCTTAGTAGATGCGTTTGTGCTGTGATGTAGGACTCTGCCCACAGGTTGTGGTCCATAATGGCAACAGCCTCCCTACCAAGAAAACAGCCCTGTCCTGCTCCATACCAGATGCTGGTGCCCAGCTTCAGTCATGGGTTTTCTTACTCCCAATGGCGCACACAGTTGCCAGTTTCAGACTGCAGATCGAGGCAGCAACAGGGCCAGAGTGTCAAGCTTTGGTCCAAAACCAGGAAAGAATGAACATTCCTGAAGAATTTCTTTAGCTCCAGGGTCAGAAACCCGTGAGTTTTCTGCCCTTAAACTGCACATGGTGACACATGTCGAGAAGCCAACAATTGCTCTTTAACCGCACATTCCCTAAAGATCAGTGGTTCTCAAACCTGGTTGCACACTGGACTCTAACAAGGAACTTTTTAAAAAATACAAACGGCTAGGCTCCATCCCGTTACAGTTAAACCATAATATCTGTGGGTGGGACACAGGCATTGGTTTTTATTTTTAAAAAGCAAAAGCAAAATCTCCCCCAGGTTATTTAAATGGTTAAAAAAACAACAATCGAGATTGAAAACTATTGCCCTAGATTCCTGCTTTCTGTAGAATGATGAGCCCAAATCCAGCCATCCCCTGGCTGCCACCCGTGGGCCTAGATCCCAGGTAAGTGCTTAGAACACACAAAAACATTTTTTTTTTGAGACTTAGTCTTGCTCTGTCGCCCAGGCTGGAGTGCAGTGACGTGATATCGGCTCACTGCAAGCTCTGCCTCCCGGGTTCACGCCATTCTCCTGCCTCAGCCTGCTGAGTAGCTGGGACTACAGGCACCCGCCACCGTGTCCAGCTAATTTTCGGTGCTTTTAGTAGAGACGGGGTTTCACCGTGTTAGCCAGGATGGTCTCGATTTCCTGACCTTGTGATCTGCCCACGTCAGCCTCCCAAAGTGCTGGGATTACAGGCATGAGCCACCGCGCCTGGCCCCACACAACAAAAACATTTTCAGGCATGCCTGTGGGGAAGCTTCTGTCAAAGAGTGGCTGGGCAATTCATCTTCAGCAACATCTTATTGCCCCAATCATACATCATGAGTGCCTATGGTTGAGGCTCTTGGCCAGCACATTAAGGATAAATTGCAGTAGGACTCATCAGGTTATCTGGCTGATTTCTATAAATCAAAATGATTGAGTTTTTCTTCTATGAAGATCACCAAAGTGTTGACAAATTTGAGACCTCTACTACTTTCAGCAATGCCTGAACTAGATCAGCCTCCACAGGACACAAGACTTTATGAAACTAGTGAGAAGTGACAATGTGGTAGCAGCCTTCATTTGCTCTTGGTGACTCCTTGGCCTTGGTGTCCACTCTGGCCGTGCTTGAGGAGCCCTTCAGCCCACCACTGCACCGCGGTAGCCCCTCTCTGGGCTGGCCGAGGCCAGCCGGCTCCCTCTGCTTGCAGTGAAGTGTGGAGGGGAGGCACGGGCAGGAACCAGGGCTGCACGTGGCCCTTGCGGTCCAGCAGGAGTTTTAGGTGGGCGTGGGCTCAGCAGGCCCTGCACTGGCAGTAGCCAGCTGGCAGTGAGGAGCTTAGCACCTGGGCCAGCAGCTATGGAGGGTGAAGAGAATGCGTCAGTAAGGGCCACTACATCCGACCTTCCTCAGTCCTCTTTGTGGTATAAGAGGAAAACTAGTGTTTCTGTTGCTGCATTGGTGAGCACAACTATTCCGATCAGCCATTGAGGGCCAGGAAATTGACTTCCTCCTGGACACTGGCATGGCCTTCTCAGTGATAATCTCCTGTCCTGGATGACTGTCCTCAAGATCTGTTACCATGCAAGGAATCCTGGGACAGCCTGTAACCAGGTATTTCTTCAACCCTATCCAAAAGTAAGTAGCTAGAGCGGTCATTGGTCAAATTCCTAACAGCAGTTAGGGTGTCCTGTTTAGAGGGGGGATTGAGAGGTGATCAGCCCTCACTCTCAGCGCCTCCTCGGTCTCAGCACTCACTCTGGTGGCACTTGAGGAGCCCTTCAGCCCGCCACTGCACTGTGGGAGCCCCTCTCTGGGCTGGCCGAGGCCAGAGCCAGCTCCCTCTGCTTGTGGGGTGGCGTGGAGGGAGAGATGTGGGTGGGAACTGGGGCAACGCATGGTACTTGTGGGCCAGCATGAGTTCTGGGTGAGCGCAGACTCAGCCAGCCCTGAACTCGGAGCGGCCAAGCCAGCACCACAGGCCCCAGGCAGTGAGGGGCTCAGCACCAGGCCAGCAGCTGAGAAGGGTGCGCCAGGTCCCCTAGCATTGCTGGCCCACCCGCCCCATGCTTGAATTCTCACAGGGCCTCAGCTGCCTCCCAGCAGGGCAGGGCTCCGGACCTGCAGCTCTCCATGCCTGAGCCCTGCCCCCTATGGACTCCCACACAGCCTGAGCCTCCCAGACAGGCACGCCCCCTGCTCCGTGGCACCCGGTCTCATCGACTGCCCAAGGGCTGAGGAGTGTGGGCATGTGGCATGGGACACAAAAGCAGGCTGCCTGAGTCAGCAGTGGCAACCCACTCGGGTCACCTTCCACACTGTGGAAGCTTTGTTCTTTTGCTCTTTACAATAAATCTTGGTGTTGCTCACTCTTTGGATCTACGCCACCTTCATGAGCTGTAACACTCACTGCAAAGATCTGCAGCTTCACTCCTGAAGCCAGCAAGACCACAAACCCAACAGGAAGAATGAACAGCTCCAGACGTGCCACCTTTAAGAGCTATAACACTCACTGCGAAGGTCTGCAGCTTCACTTCTAAAGTCAGTGAAGACCACGAACCCACCAGAAGGAAGAAACTGAAGACACATCTGAACATCTGAAGGAACAAACTCCGGACACACCATCTTTAAGAACCGTAACACTCACCGCAAGGGTCTGCGGCTTCATTCTTGAAGTCACCGAGACCAAGAACCCACCAATTCCGGGCACACTGGGATGACAGGCGTGAGCCACCGCGCCCAGCCCATGAGGTGTTTTAATACAGGCATGCAATGTAAAATAATGTCATGGAGAATGGGGTATCCGTCCTCTCAAACATTTATCCTTTGTGTTACAGACAATCCAATTATACTCTTCTAGTTATTTTAGAATGTACAGTTAAGTTATTATTGACTACAGTCACTCTGTTGTGCTATAAAATAGCTGGACATCACACTTCCTTCCTCCCTCTCCCATGGTCTCCATATCTAAGAAATGATCAATTCCTACTGGTTTCATGGTGAAAATAGCTGAGGAACCCAATGCAGGGGCCTTTGAAAACAGTATGCTGAAAATAGATAGGGCTCAAGGACAGTATCTCCAATTGAACTTTTAATGAA
>NW_020260751.1:0-3880 GCF_003255815.1 Theropithecus gelada
ATCAACTCATGTAATAAAGAGATTCATTACTTGCTTCATCCTTGAGAGAAGCCCTTCCATTAATCAGTATGAAGAAGCTCTACCATGTAGGGGTGTGTGGAGGCCACCCTATGTGTTAGAAAGTGGAAAAGCCCTGCCCCAGAAAGTGGGTGAGTTTATGACTGTTTAGATGAAAATCAAGGACAAGTACACACATCTGTTCTTGTGTAAACTGCTGGGCACTGTGTGTACTGCAGTGTGAACAGGCAGTTTCGAATGTGCGCCATGAGGACTTTAATGGCACCTGAGAAGAAGCTAAGACTGGTTGGGTAAAAAGAGTACGGCACACATCACCTGTACACTCCTATGGCTTGTCAATTATTTTTTCTGAATGTCGGTCCAATCCAAAATTTTGTGTATATATATATATATGTATATATATATGTCAAAGTCTCCATCTGTTGCCCATATTGGTGTGCAGTAGTGTGATTACAGCTCTCTGCAGCCTCTACCTCCTGGGCTTGAGATCCTCCCACCTCAGCCTCCTTAGTGGCTAGGAGTACAGGTGTGTGCCACCATGACTGACGCTTTTTTTTTTTTTTGGTAGAGACAAGTCTTGTTGCCCAAGTTGGTCTCTAACGCCTAGCCTCAACTGATCCTCCCATCTCTGCCTCTCAAAGTGCTGGCATAACAGATGTGAACCACTGTGCCTGGCCCAAAATATTTTAAAAGGTAGCCATCTGTGAGGTCAGGCAAATCTTCATGCCTGGGCTCCTGGTGAATTCTAGAATGTGGTGAAGGGCAGACACGGGAGGAAGACCTGCGGGAGTGCACCATGGGGCGGGGGCGGGGGTGTATGGACTCCACCTGGGCAGATTAAATTGGGAAAGGGTCAGGAGAGACAGTCAGATCATACACTTAGGAGAGTTTCGGCTGAGAGGACCAAAGGCCGAAACACTCCCGGAGCTTCTGAAAAATGCCTAGAGAAGCCTGGCAGGCACACAGAGCCATCACCTTTGCCCTGGAAACCAAGCTGTGTCCTTGCCCAGGATGAGGTAAACGGTATCAGGGACACCATGAGCTATTTGACTTTTTTTTTTTGAGACAGATTTTTGCTTTTTCACCCAGGCTGGAGTGCATTAGTGTGATGAAGGCTCACTGCAGCCTCAACCTCCCCTGCTAAAGTGATCCTCCCACCTCAGCCTCCCAAGTAGCTGGGACTACAGGTCACAGGCCACCACAGCCCACTAATTTCTTTAAATATTTTGTACACACCGAGTCTCACTATATTGCCCAGGATGGCCTCCAACTCCTGGGCTCAAACGATTCTGCCCCTCGGCCTTCCAAAGTGCTGGGATTGCAAGTGTGAGCCAATCACTCCCAGCCACTGCAGCCTTTTGGATCCCCTTTAGGATTTGGCCCCTGGGGGCTTCTGTTCCCCAAGGACCACTAATCTTGTCTGAGGCCCCTTTGCAGGGGTCAGGGCGCCCCCCTGGCCAAGGACGCCACACACTCAGAGCCAGATGCTGCGAGAAACTGCTATTGTTATTATCGGCCGGCAGCACTGACTACGGCCACAATCATAAAAGGGAAATGGACTGAATCCCCGCACCCCCAATTCCTCACCCACTCAGACCCAGAGCTGCCGACCCGGCCTGACAAGTCCCGGCACTCCTGGGTCCCCTGTACTCTGCTGGTTCCTCGCTGTGGTGTCCCGCAGCCAGACCCTTTCTGCGCTTCTAGAAGCCCACCTCGGGCGGCTGGGAGGCATCGCGTGGGGCTCACGAGTTCCACGCTGTCATCTACACCAGCTCCCACCTCCCAGGCACCTTCCCTCCCGCACTGTCAGGTTCTGCCTCCGCAGCATTTGGCAGATCTGAGCCCGGTCCCTGTCGCCCCTCCGCGGGAGCCTCACCCTGGCCGCAGACTAGAAGCAGCAGGAGCCCACAGGCCACCGCACTCAGCCGCGCCCGAAGTCGGTGCAGCCGCATGGTCGGCTCGCTGGTCTCGGTTCGCTGCCGATGTACACGCTGCTGTTCACCCAGAGGCTGCCCCGAGTCGTTCCAGCCGTGGATCAGTGCCTCGCCCAGCCTTGGAGTTTGGACTGGGCAGAGAGTGGGTGGGGTGCGCTGTCTTTGCGGGGAAAGGTGGGTCTGGTAGGAGAGCAGGACTGAGCAGTCATAGATGGGTGAGCATCTAGTGGCAGGCAGGGCCGGGCACGGCCACTTCCCTTCTGCCGGGGTCCCTTTGGCATCCTCGGAACGGGCTGCGCTGCTTCTACAGCCCCTCCGCGATCCAGGGAATCCTCTCCTCAAACCAGTCCTTGTCCACAAGCCCGATGAGCGTGCAGGAGGATCGACAGGAGGGAGCAATAAACTAGAATTGGAGAACCCAGGAGGGCTTCTCTGAGGAGGTGCACGATGAAGATCCCCACAGATGGAGAAATGGGAAGGAACTTGATTGGGGTGAAGGAACCGCTTGAGCAAAGGCAGGGAGGCCTGACGGCGTCCTTCATTCTGGAAGCTCCTCCTTGCTTTCAGGACTCAGTTTCCTGGGTCCCCCTTCACAAACCCTCATCTTACAGTCTAGAGTCTGAAGGTCTCCGAGGTCCTCTCCCTACTCAGTCACGCCCTTCTTTTGAAACGTACACGTGTCTGAGGCACTTCTTAAGGAGCGCCCCCCTTTGCCTCGGTGGCTTTCAGTTTCCTCACCTCTGGCGGAGACCAGGGCCATGGTCATTTATCCAGTTGACAAACATTTCACAAGGGCCTGGACCTGTTGTCTGAGCGCTGGGGACCCGGCACTGCCGGGCCTATGTTGCAATAGGGGAGGCTCTAACGTCACCTGGGGGTCCAGAGACACTGGGAGCCCTGACAGGCCAGAGGCAAGCAACCCACCTAGGCACAGGAGTGTGCCATGGCCCTGTAACTATAGGTTTTACAGTGTCTGAAGCCCAGAGGTGGAGGCTACAGTGATGTGTGATTGCGCCACTGCATTCTAGCCTGGGTGACAAAACAAGACCTTGTCTCAAAAAAAAAAAAAAGAAAGGGGGGAGGTAAATTCGAATATATTTCACCATAAAGCTGATTTAAAAAAAAAATTACCTATTAAGTCTAAACAGTAATCCTGGGAACCGACTTTGGGAAAGTATATTGTACATCTGCAGAACTGAAAAACATGCAGAGACATGCATGCAGCTGGTGCTCAATAAACGCTTTCAGAATGTAGTGGGAACATTATGCACCAAACAGTGTTCATTGAAAGGAAAGTCTCCTCCCGCTCTCAAATTCAAGTCAGTCCAGGCTTAATATTATCTTTGTCTACCACCGGGTGGCCAAAATGGGCAATGTGGGTGTTCTGGTCTTTCACCCCAAACTTCAAAAGGCTCTGTAGTTGGGCTTAAAGGCCGTGGGTGGAAAGAAGGGAGACTTTCCCCCTGGAAAACCGGTGCCCTGAGAGGCAAGTTGGTCAGAGGTAGGGGCATAAGGGGGATTATTAGGGCCTATGGGACAGGCATACAGCCTCTTAATGACAGAGAGAATATACTTGGGTGAAACCAAGAGGCCAATTGAACATAATTGGCCACCTTTGCACACTGAGATAAAATATGAGGTTTTTGCAGAGCGGGGCAGGAGAAAAGTTTAGGGACAACAATGAGGTAAGTAGGAAAATAATCATGTGGACACACACGGTGAGTTCGGGGATGCTCAGGGGGTTGAAAGGTTGGCAGGGGAACTCTGAAAGGTGAGAGGACATCTCCCTGGATAGAGAGGCCCCTGAGAGCCAGGGGACAGGAATCTCTTGGCAAGTGTGCTAATATCCTGCGAGTATGGGCCTTACAGTGTCTGTAAACCACTGAGAAGAAGAGCAAACTTCAGGAGATGGGCCACTGAGGAAGCAG
>NW_020260752.1:0-3880 GCF_003255815.1 Theropithecus gelada
ATCAACTCATGTAATAAAGAGATTCATTACTTGCTTCATCCTTGAGAGAAGCCCTTCCATTAATCAGTATGAAGAAGCTCTACCATGTAGGGGTGTGTGGAGGCCACCCTATGTGTTAGAAAGTGGAAAAGCCCTGCCCCAGAAAGTGGGTGAGTTTATGACTGTTTAGATGAAAATCAAGGACAAGTACACACATCTGTTCTTGTGTAAACTGCTGGGCACTGTGTGTACTGCAGTGTGAACAGGCAGTTTCGAATGTGCGCCATGAGGACTTTAATGGCACCTGAGAAGAAGCTAAGACTGGTTGGGTAAAAAGAGTACGGCACACATCACCTGTACACTCCTATGGCTTGTCAATTATTTTTTCTGAATGTCGGTCCAATCCAAAATTTTGTGTATATATATATATATGTATATATATATGTCAAAGTCTCCATCTGTTGCCCATATTGGTGTGCAGTAGTGTGATTACAGCTCTCTGCAGCCTCTACCTCCTGGGCTTGAGATCCTCCCACCTCAGCCTCCTTAGTGGCTAGGAGTACAGGTGTGTGCCACCATGACTGACGCTTTTTTTTTTTTTTGGTAGAGACAAGTCTTGTTGCCCAAGTTGGTCTCTAACGCCTAGCCTCAAGTGATCCTCCCATCTCTGCCTCTCAAAGTGCTGGCATAACAGATGTGAACCACTGTGCCTGGCCCAAAATATTTTAAAAGGTAGCCATCTGTGAGGTCAGGCAAATCTTCATGCCTGGGCTCCTGGTGAATTCTAGAATGTGGTGAAGGGCAGACACGGGAGGAAGACCTGCGGGAGTGCACCATGGGGCGGGGGCGGGGGTGTATGGACTCCACCTGGGCAGATTAAATTGGGAAAGGGTCAGGAGAGACAGTCAGATCATACACTTAGGAGAGTTTCGGCTGAGAGGACCAAAGGCCGAAACACTCCCGGAGCTTCTGAAAAATGCCTAGAGAAGCCTGGCAGGCACACAGAGCCATCACCTTTGCCCTGGAAACAAAGCTGTGTCCTTGCCCAGGATGAGGTAAACGGTATCAGGGACACCATGAGCTATTTGACTTTTTTTTTTTGAGACAGATTTTTGCTTTTTCACCCAGGCTGGAGTGCATTAGTGTGATGAAGGCTCACTGCAGCCTCAACCTCCCCTGCTAAAGTGATCCTCCCACCTCAGCCTCCCAAGTAGCTGGGACTACAGGTCACAGGCCACCACAGCCCACTAATTTCTTTAAATATTTTGTACACACCGAGTCTCACTATATTGCCCAGGATGGCCTCCAACTCCTGGGCTCAAACGATTCTGCCCCTCGGCCTTCCAAAGTGCTGGGATTGCAAGTGTGAGCCAATCACTCCCAGCCACTGCAGCCTTTTGGATCCCCTTTAGGATTTGGCCCCTGGGGGCTTCTGTTCCCCAAGGACCACTAATCTTGTCTGAGGCCCCTTTGCAGGGGTCAGGGCGCCCCCCTGGCCAAGGACGCCACACACTCAGAGCCAGATGCTGCGAGAAACTATTATTGTTATTACCGGCCGGCAGCACTGACTACGGCCACAATCATAAAAGGGAAATGGACTGAATCCCCGCACCCCCAATTCCTCACCCACTCAGACCCAGAGCTGCCGACCCGGCCTGACAAGTCCCGGCACTCCTGGGTCCCCTGTACTCTGCTGGTTCCTCGCTGTGGTGTCCCGCAGCCAGACCCTTTCTGCGCTTCTAGAAGCCCACCTCGGGCGGCTGGGAGGCATCGCGTGGGGCTCACGAGTTCCACGCTGTCATCTACACCAGCTCCCACCTCCCAGGCACCTTCCCTCCCGCACTGTCAGGTTCTGCCTCCGCAGCATTTGGCAGATCTGAGCCCGGTCCCTGTCGCCCCTCCGCGGGAGCCTCACCCTGGCCGCAGACTAGAAGCAGCAGGAGCCCACAGGCCACCGCACTCAGCCGCGCCCGAAGTCGGTGCAGCCGCATGGTCGGCTCGCTGGTCTCGGTTCGCTGCCGATGTACACGCTGCTGTTCACCCAGAGGCTGCCCGAGTCGTTCCAGCCGTGGATCAGTGCCTCGCCCAGCCTTGGAGTTTGGACTGGGCAGAGAGTGGGTGGGGTGCGCTGTCTTTGCGGGGAAAGGTGGGTCTGGTAGGAGAGCAGGACTGAGCAGTCATAGATGGGTGAGCATCTAGTGGCAGGCAGGGCCGGGCACGGCCACTTCCCTTCTG
The DNA here is from genome assembly GCF_003255815.1 of Theropithecus gelada. Taxonomy (NCBI): domain Eukaryota; kingdom Metazoa; phylum Chordata; class Mammalia; order Primates; family Cercopithecidae; genus Theropithecus; species Theropithecus gelada. The sequence continues at coordinate 2,215 of NW_020260752.1, forward strand.
CCGGGGCCCCTTTGGCATCCTCGGAACGGGCTGCGCTGCTTCTACAGCCCCTCCGCGATCCAGGGAATCCTCTCCTCAAACCAGTCCTTGTCCACAAGCCCGATGAGCGTGCAGGAGGATCGACAGGAGGGAGCAATAAACTAGAATTGGAGAACCCAGGAGGGCTTCTCTGAGGAGGTGCACGATGAAGATCCCCACAGATGGAGAAATGGGAAGGAACTTGATTGGGGTGAAGGAACCGCTTGAGCAAAGGCAGGGAGGCCTGACGGCGTCCTTCATTCTGGAAGCCCCTCCTTGCTTTCAGGACTCAGTTTCCTGGGTCCCCCTTCACAAACCCTCATCTTACAGTCTAGAGTCTGAAGGTCTCCGAGGTCCTCTCCCTACTCAGTCACGCCCTTCTTTTGAAACGTACACGTGTCTGAGGCACTTCTTAAGGAGCGCCCCCCTTTGCCTCGGTGGCTTTCAGTTTCCTCACCTCTGGCGGAGACCAGGGCCATGGTCATTTATCCAGTTGACAAACATTTCACAAGGGCCTGGACCTGTTGTCTGAGCGCTGGGGACCCGGCACTGCCGGGCCTATGTTGCAATAGGGGAGGCTCTAACGTCACCTGGGGGTCCAGAGACACTGGGAGCCCTGACAGGCCAGAGGCAAGCAACCCACCTAGGCACAGGAGTGTGCCATGGCCCTGTAACTATAGGTTTTACAGTGTCTGAAGCCCAGAGGTGGAGGCTACAGTGATGTGTGATTGCGCCACTGCATTCTAGCCTGGGTGACAAAACAAGACCTTGTCTCAAAAAAAAAAAAAAAGAAAGGGGGGAGGTAAATTCGAATATATTTCACCATAAAGCTGATTTAAAAAAAAAATTACCTATTAAGTCTAAACAGTAATCCTGGGAACCGACTTTGGGAAAGTATATTGTACATCTGCAGAACTGAAAAACATGCAGAGACATGCATGCAGCTGGTGCTCAATAAACGCTTTCAGAATGTAGTGGGAACATTATGCACCAAACAGTGTTCATTGAAAGGAAAGTCTCCTCCCGCTCTCAAATTCAAGTCAGTCCAGGCTTAATATTATCTTTGTCTACCACCGGGTGGCCAAAATGGGCAATGTGGGTGTTCTGGTCTTTCACCCCAAACTTCAAAAGGCTCTGTAGTTGGGCTTAAAGGCCGTGGGTGGAAAGAAGGGAGACTTTCCCCCTGGAAAACCGGTGCCCTGAGAGGCAAGTTGGTCAGAGGTAGGGGCATAAGGGGGATTATTAGGGCCTATGGGACAGGCATACAGCCTCTTAATGACAGAGAGAATATACTTGGGTGAAACCAAGAGGCCAATTGAACATAATTGGCCACCTTTGCACACTGAGATAAAATATGAGGTTTTTGCAGAGCGGGGCAGGAGAAAAGTTTAGGGACAACAATGAGGTAAGTAGGAAAATAATCATGTGGACACACACGGTGAGTTCGGGGATGCTCAGGGGGTTGAAAGGTTGGCAGGGGAACTCTGAAAGGTGAGAGGACATCTCCCTGGATAGAGAGGCCCCTGAGAGCCAGGGGACAGGAATCTCTTGGCAAGTGTGCTAATATCCTGCGAGTATGGGCCTTACAGTGTCTGTAAACCACTGAGAAGAAGAGCAAACTTCAGGAGATGGGCCACTGAGGAAGCAG
>NW_020260753.1:0-3879 GCF_003255815.1 Theropithecus gelada
GCAGTTTCTCAGAAAGCTTCCTTCCAGATTTCATTTGACGATATTTCCTTTATCACCATAGCCCTCTATGGGCTTCCAAATATCACTTTGCCAATTCCACAAGAACTGTCTTAGCTGAAGGCTTCTTGAGTGGAAAGCTGTAACTCTGTGAGATGATTTCAGAGAACACAAAGAAGTTTCTCAGAAAGCTTCTTTCTCTTTGTTATCGGAGGATATTTCCTTGGGCCCTATAGTCTCAAAGGGATCCGAAATATCTGTTCTCAGATTCCACAGAAATCAGGCTAGCAAAGAGATCCACGAAATACAGATGTAACTCTGTGAGATGAATTAACAGAACACTAAGCAGTGTCTCAGAAAGCTTCTTTCCAGATTTCAGCTGAGGATATTTGCTTTTTCACCATAGCCCTCTATGGGCTTCCCAATATCTCATTGCCAATTCCACAAGAAATGACTTAGCGAAAGGCTTCTTGAGGGGAAAGCTGTAACTCTGTGAGATGATTTCACAGAACACAAAGAAGTTTCTCAGAAAGCTTCTTTCTCTTTGTAATCGGAGGATATTTCCTTTGACCCTATAGTCTTAAAAGGGATCCTAAATATCTGTTCTCAGATTCCACAGAAATAAGGCTAGCAAAGACATCCACGAAACACAGATGTAACTCTGTGAGATGAATTAACACAACACTAATCGGTTTCTCAGAAAGCTTCTTTCCAGATTTCATCTTAGGATATTTCCTTTTTCACCATAGCCCTCTATGGCCTTCCAAATATCACTTTGCCAATTCCAGAAGAACTGTCTTAGCGAAAGGCCTCTTGATTGGAAAGCTATAACTCTGTGAGATGTTTTCACAGAACACAAAGAAGTTTCTCAGAAAGCTTCTTTCTCTTTGTTACCGGATGATATATCCTTAGCCCCTATAGTCTTCAAAGGGATCCGAAATATCTGTTCTCAGATTCCACAGAAATAAGGCTAGCAAAGAGATCCACGAAATACAGATATAACTCTGTCAGTGGAAGTCACACATCACAGAGCAGTTTCTCAGAAAGGTTCTTTCCAGATTTCATCTGAGGATATTTCCTTTTTGACCATAGCCCTCTATGGGCTTCCAAATATCACTTTGCCAATTCCACAAGAACTGACTTAGAGAAAGGCTACTTGAGGGGAAAGCTGTAACTCTGTGAGATGATTTCACAGAACACAAAGAAATTTCTCAGAAAGTTTCTTTCTCTTTTTAACCAGAGGATATTTCCTTTGGCCATATAGTCCTCAAATCGATCCAAAATATGTGTTCTCAGATTCCACAGAAATAATGCTAGCAAAGAGATCCACGAAATACAGATGTATCTCTGAGTGGAAGTCACACATAACAGAGTAGTTTCTCTGAAAGGTTCTTTCCAGATATCATCTGTGGATATTTCCTTTTTGACCATAGCTCTCTATGGGCTTCCAAATATCACTTTGATAATTCCACAAGAACTGACTTAGAGAATGGTTTCTTGAGGGGATAGCTGTAACTCTGTGAGATGATTTCACGGAACACAAAGAAGTTTCTCAGAAAGCTTCTTTCTCTTCGTTATAGGAGGATATTTCCTTTGGCCCTATAGTCTTCAAAGGGATCCGAAATATCTGTTCTCAGATTCCACAGAAATAAGGCTAGCAAAGAGATCCACGAAATACAGATGAAACTCTGTGAGACGAATTAACAGAACACTAAGCAGTTTCTCAGAGAGCTTCTTTCCAGATTTCATCTGAGGTTATTTCCTTTTTCACCATACCCCTCTATGGGCTTCCAAATATCACTTTGCAAATTCCAGAAGAACTCTCTTAGCGAAAGGCTTCTTGAGGGAAAAGCTGCAACTCTGTGAGATGATTTAACAGAACACAAAGAAGTTTCTCAGAAAGCTTCTTTCTCTTTTGTTATAGGAAGATATTTCTCTTGGCCCTATAGTCTTCAAAGGGATCCGAAATATCGGTTCTCAGATTCCACAGAAATAAGGCCTGCAAAGAGATCCACGAAATACAGATGTAACTCTGTGAGATGAATTAACAGAACACTAAGCAGTTTCTCAGAAAGCTTCTTTCCAGATTTCAGCTGAGGATATTTGCTTTTTCACCATAGCCTTCTATGGACTTCCAAATATCACTTTGCCAATTCCACAGAAACTGTTTTAGCGAGAGGCTTCTGGAGGGGAAAGCTGTAACTCTGTGAGATGATTTCACAAAACACAAAGAAGTTTCTCAGAAAGATTCTTTCTGTTTGTTATCGGAAGATATTTCCTTTGAACAGATAGTCTTAAAAGGTATCCGAAATATCTGTTCTCAGATTCCACAGAAATAAGGCTAGCAAAGAGATCCACGACATACAGATGTAAATCTGTCAGATGAATTAACAGAACACTAAGCAGTTTCTCAGAAAGCTTCTTTCCTGATTTCATCTGAGGATATTTCCATTTTCACCATCGGCCTCCAAGGGTTTCCAAATATCACTTTGCCAATTCCACAAGAACTGTCCTAGCGAAAGGCTTCCTAAGGGGAAAGCTGTAACTCTGTGAGATGATTTCACAGAACACAAAGAAGCTTCTCAGAAAGCTTCTTTCTCTTTGTTACCGGAAGATATTTCCTTTGGTCGTATAGTCTTCAAAGGGATCCGAAATATCTGTTCTCAGATTTCACAGAAATAAGGCTAGCAAAGAGATCCACGAAACACACATGTAACTCTGTGAGATCAATTAACACAACACTAAGCAGTTTCTCAGAAAGCTTCTTTCCAGACTTCATCTGAGGATATTTCCTTTTTCACCATAGCCCTCTATGGGCTTCCAAATATCACTTTGCCAATTCCACAAGAACTATCTTAGCGAAAGGGTTTTTGAGGGGAAAGCTGTAACTCTCTTGGATGATTTCACAGACCACAAAGGTCTTTCTCAGAAAGCTTCTTTCTCTTTATTAATGGAGGATATTTCCTTTGGCCCTATTGTCTTCAACGGGATCCGAAATATCTGTTCTCAGATGCCACAGAAATAAGGCTAGCAAAGAGATCCAAGAAATACAGATGTAACTCCGTGAGATGAATTGACACAACACTAAGCAGTTTCTCAGAAAGCTTCTTTCCAGATTTCAGCTGAAGATATTTCCTTTTTCACCATAGCCCTCTATGGGCTTCCAAATATCACTTTGCCAATTCCACAAGAACTGTCTTAGCGAAAGGCTTCCTGAGGCGAAAGCTATAACTCTGTGAGATGATTTCACAGAACACAAAGAAGTTTATCAAAAAGCTTCTTTCTCTTTGTTTTCGGAGGATATTTCCTTTGGTTCTATAGTCTTCAAAGGGATCCGAAACATCTGTTCTCAGATTCCGCAGAAATAATTCTAGCAAAGAGATCCACGAAATAGAGATGTAACTCTGTGAGATAAATTAACAGAACACGAAGCAGTTTCTCATAAAGCTTCCTTCCAGATTTCATTTGAGGATATTTCCTTTATCACCATAGCCCTCTATGGGCTTCCAAATATCACTTTGCCAATTCCACAAGAACTGTCTTAGCTAAAGGCTTCTTGAGGGGAAAGCTCTAACTCTGTGAGATGATTTCACAGAAAACAAAAAAGTTTCTCAGAAAGCTTTTTTCTCTTTGTTACTGGAGGATATTTCCTTTGGCCCTATAGTCTTCAAAGGGAACCGAAATATCTGTTCTCACATTCTACAGAAATAAGGCTAGCAAAGAGATCCACGAAATACAGATGTAACTCTGTGAGTGGATGTCACACATCACAGAGCAGTTTCTCAGAAAGGTTCTTTCCCGATTTCAGCTGAGGATATTTCCTCTTTCACCATAGCCCTCTATGGGCTTCCAAATATCACTTTGATAATTCCACAAGAACTG
>NW_020260754.1:0-3878 GCF_003255815.1 Theropithecus gelada
ACGGGGGTCTTGCCATATTGTCTGGATGGGTCCGGAACTCCTGGGCTCAAGTAATCTGCTGGCCTCAGCCTTCTAAAGTGCTGGGGTTACAGGCGTGAGCCACCATGCCCTGCTTGTCTTCTTTTTCAAGTTGGTCAGTTCTCCTTGCAATGAATGCCTTTCCCCTTAAATTTGAAAACCTGAGGAATTACTGACATAGAAAATTTCCGTTTCTTTCTTTTTTTTTTTTTTCTGAGATGGAGTCTCACTCTGTCACCCAGGCTGAAGTGCAGTGGCTCGATCTCAGCTCACTGCCACCTCGGCCTCCCGGGTTCAAGCGATTCTCCTTCCTCAGTCTTCCAAGTAGCTGGGATTACAGGTGCCCACCACCATGCCCAACTAATTTTTGTATTTTTTAGTAGAAACAGGGTTTTCACCATATAGGCCAGGCTGGTCTCGAACGCCTGACCTCAGGTGATCCACCCGCCTCGGCCTCCCAAAGTGCTGGGATTATAGACTATGAGCCACCGTGCCCGACCTGTCCATGGATTTTTTAAAAAATGTGCTTTGAGCAATCTAAAATGAAAGCAGTCTGCCTAAAATTTATATTCATATATTTCTACTATATTACAGATATTGATTTTGTGGAGCTATGATTTAATAAGATATTTTAACAGTAATGAAACATTTTATAATTTTGTATATTGTTATTTTCTAAAAAGTTTAGTTATTTAAGTGCAAATGCAAAGGACAGGAGTGATCATATTGAAGCACTAGGAAAAGACTTTGTGGGTAAAAATTCAACCTCAAATATGCAAATATTTAACTTCCTATGTGGAAATAATGTTTTTACAAAAGAAAAATGAACATATTTGTTTGCAAGGTGTTCTTATACATACACACACACACACACACACACACACACACACATACACACGCGCGCCTTTAGAAATGGTAACCAGGCCGGGTGCAGTGGCTCACATCCGTAATCCCAGCACTTTGGGAGACCAAGGTGGGTGGATCGCTTGAGGTCAGGAGTTTGAGACCAGCCTGGCCAACATGGTGAAACCCTGTCTCTACTAAAAATACAGAAATCAGCTGTGTGTGGTGGCATGCGCCTGTAATCCCAGCTACTCGGGAGGCTGAGACAGGAGATTGCTTGAACCTGGGAGGCGGAGGTTGCAGTGAGCCTAGACTGCACCATTCTACGCCAGCCTGGGCGACAGAGCGAGACTCTATCTCAAAAAAAAAAAAAAAATGAATATGGTAACCAATCTATATTCTTTTTAGGTGATCTTTGAAAAACAAAAGCAAAGCAAATCTATCTGCAAACACATCTAGGTGGGGCAAGAGTGTGTGAAAATGGGACATTAATTAAGGTTGATTGATGGAATAAGTGATGTAGAAAGTAGACAAAGTCCCTTCCACAATTTTGATGAAAGTTCTTTCAATTTGTCTCATCACTCAGCTTAATAAGAAATAAAATTGAAAATAATTTATGTTGTCCTAATATTTACATTTTACTAGCTCCATATGTGTAGAGGTGTAAGGGATTTTTAGAAGAGAAACAAGGTTGAGACTTTTAAACCTGAATTTGGATAAAAGATGAATCTTCAAAAGTATTGATAATTTTGGAAAATAATTTTTAAGAAAGGCATGACAGCCAGTGATTATCTAGTTAGGCAACTTATTGCCAGGGATTGTGAAGCTTTACTATAAAAACTGTAGGATGAACGATGAATCCTTGATGCTGAGATTTTATTTGTCTTCTTTTTTAATAGGTGAACATTATACCACTGATTACCAAAGCAGACACAATTTCTAAAAATGATTTACGGATGTTTAAGAGTAAGATAATGAGTGAATTGATTAGCAATGGCATCCAGATATATCAGCTCCCAACAGATGAAGAAACTGCTGCTCAAGCGAACTCCTCAATTAATGTAAGTTTCAGGAACAATATCTGACAAAGAGGCTATAAATGAGTGTTTATCCAGAATCTAGTGTGAGAATTTTTACATTTTCTTTATTTTGAAAAGTTTCTGTTGAGAATTGATTCTTTGTAAGCAGATTTATTTAGATTTAATTCAAACACCATGCTCCTCAAGGATATTGGCCTATAATTTTCTTCTTGGAAGTATATTTTCTTGCTTTGATATCAAGGGGGTGCTGCCTCATAAAATGACTCTGAAGGTGTTACCTCTTGTTTCTATGTTTTCAAAGAATTTGAGGATGTTTTATATTAAAATTTCTTTGAATGTTTGGTAGAATTTACCCATGAAGTAATCTGGTCCTACGCTATATTTTGGAGTTTTGAAAAATTACTTCTTTAGTTTCTCTATTTGTTATTGGTCTCTTTAAGCTCTCTATTTATTCTCCATTCAGTCTTGGTAGGTTATATGTTTCTAGTCATTTCAGCATTTCTTCCAAGTTGTCAAATTGGTTGATCTATAATTGTTCATAATAGTCCAGTATAATTCTGTTTATTTCTGTAAGAAATAAATTTCTGTAATAAGTTGTAATATCTTCTCTTTCATTTCTTATTTTATTAACATGTTCTCTATTTTTGCCCTTAGTCAAGGTAAGGGCTTTGATTTTGATTTTTTTTTTCCCAAAATCAACTCTTAGCTTAATTGATTTTTTTTTGTTTTATTTTTTGAGATAGAGTCTCACTCTGTTGCCCAGGCTGGAGTGCAGTGGCACAATCTTGGCTCACTGTAACCTCCATCTCCCGGATTCAAGCGATTCTCCTGCTTCAGCCTCCTGACTAGCTGGGATTACAGGAGCGTGCCACTACGCCTGGCTAATTTTTGTATTTTTAGTTCAGACAGGGTTTCACCATGTTGAGTGGGCTGGTCTCGAACTCCTAGCCTCAAGAGATCTCCTGGGATTACAGGCATGAGCCACCGTGCCTGGCCGATTAAAATTTTTTAAATTCTTTATTTCATTTATTTATGCTCTAATCTTTGTTATTTCTTTCCTTCTGCTATTTTTTTTTTTTTTTTTTTTTTTTTTGGTGTAAGGTTAGGTTGTTTATTTGAGATCTTTTTGGTTTTTTTTGAGACGGAGTCTCCCTCTGTCGCCCAGACTGGAGTGCAGTGATGCAATCTCGGCTCACTGCAGCCTCCGCCTGCCAGGTTCAAGCAATTCTCCTCCCTCAGCCTCCTGAGTAGCTGGGATTACAGGCATGCACCACCATACCCAGCTTATTGTTTTTGTATTTTTGGTAGAGACGGTGTTTCACCATGTTAGCCAGGCTGGTCTTGAACTCCTGACCTCAGGCAATCCACCTGCCTCAGCCTCCCAAAGTGCTGGAATTACATGCACAGGCGAGATCTTTTTTTAAGAGATATAGGTGTTTACTACTATAAACTTCCTTTGTTTTTTATTTTAGATTCAGAGGGTGTAAGTGCATATTTGTCAAATAGATATATTGCATAATGGTGAGGTTTGGCTTCTAGTGTAACTATCCTGAGATAGTAAACTTTATACCCAACAGATCATTTTTTTTTTTTTTTTTGAGACATGGTCTCACTCTGTTGTCCCAGCTGGTGTGCAGTGCTATGATCACATCTCATTACCAGTAGACAATTTTTTGACCATCAACCTCCTTCCAATCTCTGCCTTTTGGAGTCTTGTTATCTGTTGTTTCCATCTTTATGTCCTTGTGTACTCATTTTTTAGCTCCTGCTTATGAGAACATGTGGTAGTTGATTTTCTATTTCTGAGTGATTTCACTTAGGATTATGGCCCCCAACTCCATCCATGTTACTGCACAGAGCATGATTTCTTTTTTTTATGGCTGCACAGTATTTCATGGTGTAGATGCACTACATTTAAAAATTCCAGCCCACTGTTAATGGACATTTAGGTTAATTCCATGACTTTACTATTATGAG
>NW_020260755.1:0-23111 GCF_003255815.1 Theropithecus gelada
GTGTGGCGTGTGGTCTGCATGTTTCTCTGTGCGTGGTGGGTGATGTGTGCTGTCAGTGTAGATCACTAATCCTCAGCAGCAGCCCACTCAGGGGTTCATTCGCCTTGCCCTGTGCAGCCCGCAAAGCCTGTAGACTCAGGGAGACTCCCTGGGCTCCCAGGCATTAGCTCACTTTTGTCCCTGCCACCCTCCTGCCCCAGTGCAGCTGTGACTGCATCCTGTGGGCTGCCAGCTTTGGCTGTACCCCTTGGAAAACAGGATGGAGCCCCTGAGGTCAAGCATGCAGGTGTCGCCCATGCCAGGAAAGGTGTTTCAGGAGAGCAGGCCGGCCTCCTGGTGCACAGAACTGCCATCAGGACATTCCCGAGAGAGGAGAACAGAGGGAGACTGACAGAGGAGCACCCACCTCCCATGGCCTGGGCTCTGCCGCCCCCTAATTGCTGCCACCAGCAGCCGTGAAGAACAGTCTGAAGGGCTGACGTGGGTTCTGTCCTTGAGTAGACTGGACCCACCTGGGGCTCCCATTCAGCCTGGAGCCAAGCTTGAAGGCAGCCGGTCCCTCCAGCAGATGCAGAACAGTGTCTCACCTTGGTGGCCGCTCACATACTCTCAGCCGTCAGCTGTGCACCCCACCTGGCCCTCAGCTCCGTGGGCAGGACTGCCACTGTTCCTGTTCCACACATGAAAGACTCACAACCCCTGGAAATGAAACAGCTTCAGTCCCACAAGGGGAACTCCAGGCCCCGCACAACCACCCACGTCCCCACTCTGCTTCCAGGCAGCCTGGGTGCTCCAGAGCCTACTGGGGGCTGGATCCTCCTTCTGAGCTAAGTGGAAAACCAAATCCATTCGTCTAAAGAGGTCATTGCAAATTACGCTATAAAATGTCAACAGAAAACACATTTGTGTTGGTTTTGTGAACCCTAAAGACCTGTGACTATTGTTTTTCTATACGGCCTCACAAATGTCCGGCTTGTAGGAGGCAGTCAGTAACCGAGTCGGGTGAGTAAAGAAAGCATCCCTGAATGTCCAGCTAATCCACTTGATGTTCATCCACACTGCAGGTGAGCAGCCCTTCCCCTGGGAGAAGGAGGGGTGGGCTGGAAAATCCAGGTGAGGGCTGAGGAAGGTGAGCATGAGGCCCAGATGAGAGATGAGGAAGTGACTATGGGGCCTCGATGGGGGATGAGGGCGTCCACCTTGGGTCCAGATGAGGGCTGACCAAGCGTGGACCCTGCCCTGATGCTGTGACATTGAATACACGTGGGGAATGTGCGTCCGCAGCAACAGGCAAGCCGGGTGCCCCTAGTCCAGGCCCCCACAGGTGCGTGCAGTGGCATGGCTGCCCCGCCTGCAGGCCCCTCTGCTGCATGCAGCTACCTCCCCCACACAAGCCTCATGCGTCTCCCACTGATCAGCAATGACCCCTTTCCCTGCGCAGACTGAGGTTAGATGAGTGGACAAGGGTGCTCAGCGTTTTGGGCTCCCAGCGCCATCCCCACTCCCCAACCCCCTGCGCAGACTGAGGTTAGATGAGTGGATAAGGGTGCTCAGCGTTTCGGGCTCCCAGCACCATCCCCACTCCCCAACCCCCTGCGCAGACTGAGGTTAGATGAGTAGACAAGGGTGCTCAGCGTTTCGGGCTCCCAGCGCCATCCCCACTCCCCAGCCGTCACTCTCCCAAGGCAGCTGTCGTCTGCCATTTTTGTGGATGTTCACAAAGCTTGCTTGGTTTGTGGGTAGCCAGGGAAGAGTCAGGACACCTCAGAGAATCCCAGCAACATCCCCAGCCTGACTGCATGGCTGCAGCACAGAGCACATGTGGAGAAAGCTCCTGTGTTCCACTCCCATCCTTGGCTGGTCCTCAGGAGCCAGGCCTGGCAGGACGGGTCTTCACACCTACTTGCAGAGGAGGGAGCTCACAGGTCAGGGGCCAGGGCCATGTCCCACGCCCACCGCTGGGAGGAATTGCCTGGGAGACTTTCCGAGCACAGGCACCTGCACCACGCCTCGTGGTGGGTGGGGCAGTCCTGGCTGTCTGGTGACAGAAAGGCCCTGCCTGCCCAGATTCCAGCCAGGCTCTGGAACATCCCCTGGGCCCATCTAGGCTCATCCCTATAAAACTTGGTTTAGCAAGAACCCGACTGAGTCAGGTCAGCAAGACCCCCTGCCCTCGAAACCTCATCACCCTCGTGATCTCCTCAGGCTCCTCATTGCCCACCACACCCAGGTAATGCCTGTCATCCTGGCCCATCCTCAGTAATACCGTGCTGGGTCAGTGTAGCCAGAATCCCCCTGACCCCATGTCTCGTCCATGTGACGTCCCATATCCTGCCCCCACCCTGCCCCTGGGCTGTGAACTCCAACTTCCCATGCTATATTTGGTGTTGAGTCCAATCTTCCCCCACGCCTATCGTGATGGCCCTAAATAAAATCTTCCTCATTGTGCTTCAGCAGATTCTATTGAAGCATTTTTTTTAACACCAGAACCACTGGGAGACACAGACCTGGTGCAGGGGGCCTGCCGTGCTAGCGGTGTGAGCCCAGAAGGGTGAGCCACTCTGCCGGGGGCTTCGCAGTCAGGGAAGAAGCACCCATGTGTGAAGACAGGTGGGAAGCAGATGGTCCTTCTGGGCAGAAAGGCACAGAATTCAGAAATAATCCACATGCTCCTGAAACTTCTAGAAGACTTGTTGGGTCAGCAAGGCCCTCGGGCAGCCACTGGTGCCCAGCAGTGAGGCTCTGACGGGATCAGACCTGAGCCCAGACAGCGTCTGATGCTGGACAGTGTTTCTGCTGATGGCCGGATGCTGGGCCTCAGAGGGAGAGCCTGGAAGATCTCCTGTGCTCAGGCAACGCAGAGAATGCGATTCCCAGGCTCTTCTCTCCTCACCTCCCGGTGCCCACAGGTCACAAAGGTTTCCTAGCCTTGCAGTGGGTGCTGCAGCCACGTCGCCTGGAAGGCGAGGATGTAGCCACAGGGCCTGTTATGCCCCTCTGTGGGAGCTGAGCTGCTCACCTGAGACCTTGATCAGGCCTTAAATCCCAGCCCCTCACACAATGAGATTTAATATTTGATGTCAGATTATTAGACTATAATGAATTTGCTGCTTTAATATTGATGAACAATCAGTCCTATTAAGGCTATGGGATGAGAATTTTGTTCGAAGAGAAAAATCAATTGCTAAATCAATCACACATAGCCCTAAGTGAGACAGCCGGGTGGCACCGCTGTGGGGCTGAGGGCTCAGCACCCCTCCAGAAAGATTGATCTACATGTCCGACTTGGGCCATGAAGTGTAACTTCCTCCTGAAGAGAGCTGGAAAAGTGAGGATGCGGCCTAGACACTCACATGCAGGCACAGAGAAACAAGAACCGAACTGCGTTTCTCCAAATTCCTATGGTGAAGCTGTCACCCCAGTGTGATGGTGTCGGAGGTGGGCCTGCAAGGAGGTGGCTCAGACCAACTGAGGTCTTGAGGGTGGGGCCCTGATGCAACAGGGCTGGTGTCCCTGGAAGACGAGTACCAGGGCTCTCTTCTCTCTCTCTCTCTCTCTCGCCCCCTTCTCTCCCCATCTCTCTCTCTCTCTGTGTCCCTCTCTCTCTCTCTCTGTCCCTCTCACTCTCTCTGCCATGTGAGGACACAATGAAAAAGTGCTGTCTGCAAGACAAGAAGAGAACCCTCACCAGGCACCAAACTTGAGGGCACTTCAATCTTAGATTTCCAGGCTCCAGACTTGCAAGAAAATAAATTTCTGTTGTTTAAGCTGCCCAGTCTGTGGCATTTGTTATGCAGTCCAAGATGACTGGTGCAATCATGATAAATCCCTGTGAAGTCTGACTCTCACATGATCTTTGGGTTTGGGTTCAAAAGAGGTTTCTCTTCCACCAACCCCAATACAGGCTAAGCAAGTGCATGAGTTTGAGAAACTTGCAAATTAAAATAAGAGAACCCCACATGCAAAAGGAGACAAAGGATGTGACTGTGTCATGACAGAAATAAAAGAAAAGAAAGTGAGAACATCAGGTTCCCTCACCTTCCAATGCAGTGACCATGAGGAAGGCGTGGACTTGGCCTGAGCCTGTTTCCCCAGGTACAAAATCAGAGTGTGTGCAGACATCCTTTCTTCAGGGTGTTCTACAACATTGGAATACAATGGCAATGGGAGTGATTTTGTTTGAAATTAAATCTGAAAATTGAAGTCCTGGCCAAATGTCCGGAAGTCTGTTCAAGCCTATGACCACTGGGCAGGATGCCCAGAGCATTCCTGATGCCGAGAGAAAAGCACCCAGGCGAGGGTCAGCTCAAAGCTCATGCCCCAGGGGAGGCTGGAGGGAGAGGTGGGCCAGGCTATGTGTTGACAATAAAAACCTGGGGCTGTAACATACCCTCAAACTGGGAAGGAACTGAGGGGCCGAAGAATGCCTGGGACAAGCCCAGCTTGGTAAGGAGATGAGTTTTTTAGGACTCACACAGGAGGCACTCCCAGGCAGTATTGGGACAGCTCCGGGGATCTGCCCCGCCACTGTCTCTAAGCGGCTTTTAAGCTAATTTTCTGGCTGTTTGCCTACTGTGTACGCTGAAACTGTTTTTCTTGGTGGGTTCCCAGAAACCCTTAGGAATGTTTGGGTTCTCGGGGGCATCTGTTCCTCAGCTGGGCTGCATGGCCTTGGCTCACCGCCCAGTCTTCAAGGTTCAAGCAGCAAACATGCACTCCTAAGGAATCCAGTGGGGACCCCTCACCGCCCCCACCACAGGCTATGATGCTCTCGGGGGTTTTGGGTCTGGAGACCTCTACTCCTGCGGCACCTACATGGGACATCAGCCCTGTGTGGCCCCATTTTCTGTTCCTGAATCTCATCTCAGTTACCATCTCAGACTCCAAGAAGCCGCAGGGACACACACTGCCAACCCTGATGGCACAAAGGGTTCCACCGTCTCCCCTCCTCTCAGCTCCTCCAGTGTTTAGCTGCGGGAGGAACTCCCAGCCATGGGGTAAGCACTTGTTGGGCCCTCCACGCATCCCTCCTGCCCCGTCACCCTGACCACCAGGGGTGGATGGTGGAGGGGACCTGCACTTGGGGGCATCAGAGTGGGGTCACAGGGCCCCCAGCGTGGCCCCGTCTGTCTTAGTGCATCCCAGGGATGCTTTGAGAGTGTCAGTGCAGCAAGTTGGGAAAGAGTGCATTCAGGAAGAAGAGGGTCTGCTTCTCATTGGACGGCATTTAAATCTCATTTCATGTGTGGTTCATATAAGCCCACAGACCTTTCCAGAAAGTCCATCTCCTGCTCACCCCAGGGTTTGTGGGCCCTGGGGCTCAGGACTATCAGCATGTGGTACATGGTAGGTATTGTGGGTTGAAATATGTCTCCCAAAAAGAGATGCTAAAGTCCTAGCCCCAAACACCTGTGAACGTCCTTCTTGGGATCACAATCTTGCAGGTGGTTAAGGTGAGGTGCATTGGAGGAGGGCGGGCCTAGGCCCTGACTGGTGTCCTTACGAGAAGAGGGGAATTCAGACACAGACACCTGAGGAGAAGGCCCCATGACAATGGAGGCAAGGATGGAGCAATGTGACCACAGCCATGGAAAGCCTGGAGCCTCCAGAGGCTGGAAGGTCAAGGGAGGATCCCTCCAGAGCCTCCAGAGGGAGCACAGCCCTGCCAACATCTTGATTTCAGATTTCTGGCCTCCGGCACTGAGATAGCCACATAATCTCTGGTGCTTTCTCAGGGCAGGCCAGGCCGCACTTGCAGTGGTTACCCAGTAATGATCAAGTGAACAATGACCTCTGCGTTCAGAGTGAGGCAACATGCTTGTCTGTCTGGTAGGTTTGAGCCTAGATAGGTGTCTGCTGAGGTGCAAGCCTCCAGGTCTTTGGACACATCTCACACCCACATCAATGTCTCACAGGAATGACCAGACATGAGAAGGCAGCTAAGCTGGAGCTGGAGGGGCCTTGGCTCACCTCGACTGAGCGTCGGTGGTTCCGTGTGTGGTGTCACATCCAGCTTCACCCTCCAGCCGGGAGAAACAGACCTCGGTGGACCCCCAGCCCGGCATGACTGTCAGCCCACAGCCCCCACAAAGGGCAGACTAGAGACGACTGACTCGGAACTAATTCCCCCAGTGACGTGTTCACAGACGCTTCCTCTTTATCTCATTCAAGGTGTTTGACTAAATGGCTCCAGCTTTTAATCGATATGGTTTCTAATCTTTCCATTTTCCTTTATGATTTCTTTTATTATTTCTAAACGTACAGTGTTCTTTCTCCTACAGCAGTTTGAGAAATGTTTAATTCAATCTTTGTAGTTTTTATTTCAGGTTTTCATGTTCGATGTGTTAAATCTACAGCACATTAACGCATTTAGAATTGATTGCAGCACCTGGTCAGGTGTGAGGGACAACTCGTGTGTATCAGCCACCCCAGCATTTGTGGGGACTCCTGCTCTGTCCTCCTTCAGTCACAGCCTTTGCCCTGTTCCCGTCCATCTGCCTCCTGATGAACTGTGAGCATGAGCAAATACACACACATGTGCACAGAGACACACACATGTGCACATAAGTACAGACACATACATGCAGAGACACATGTGCACACACACATGCATATGTGTACATGCATGAACAGGCAGATACACACAGACCCATGGACATGCACACACAATGCATACAGTGACATACGTGCACACATGCATACTTGTGCACAGATGTGCAAACACACACATGCAGAGACACACGTGCACACACATGCATACATCTGCACACATGCAAGGCAGATACACAGACACATGAGCATACATGCACATAATACACACAGTGACACACGTGCACACATGCATACATGTGCACTGATGTACAGACATACACATGCAGAGACACACGTGCACACACACATGCATACGTGTGCACACAGGCACATGCAGGTAACGAAGGCCATTACAAAGTGTGGCAATGGATGCAATGGATTTTTCCTCCATCACAAAGTCCAGGCTGCTTGTTTTCTGTGTTCAACTTTCTCTGTCTTCACTTTCTGGTTAGTGGCTTCAAATTTGTTGTTTTGTTTTTTGGTTTTTTTTCACTGAAACTTACACATGTAAGTACATGTTAGATAAGTGGTTCTCAGCTGGGGCTAATTTGCCTCGAGGAGACACGTGGCAATGTCTGGAGGCATTTCTGGTCATCATAACTGAGGGGGAGTAGCTGCTGGATCTCATGGAGGTCTCAATGCCTCTCAGTATCCCCACGTGCAAGGGGCAGCCCTCTGCATGCAAGAAAGAGTGGTGTGTCCTCCTGTAAGAAGGATGAAAAGCACTGCTTCAGCTTAACCAGCTATAACACTTCAAATACGCAAACTCAAGCAAAGCAGAAAAGACACACTTGAGTTTCTCGAAAGCACTTAGATGAGTCTTATGCATCAACGCAGGAACAAAGACTGGGTTGGACTCATGGGAATCGGAGGTGAATGTGTCATTAAACACATCTGTTTTAGAGGGACCAGTCTCTCCACTTTTACATGACATAAACCAAGCAGGAGCAAGGCAGAGATGGCTAAAAGCCACCACAAAAACGCCTTTTCCTCCCTCAAACTCCAGCCAACCTCGTGCCTGAACCCCTGAGCAGGGGACTGTGGCTGCAGGACCCAAGTCCAGCCAGTGGATCCAGGGCAGAGACAACAACAAGCAGGAGGACCCAGGCCCTGGGAAGTGCCCTTTTTACACTAGGAAGAGAGACAGAAATGCAGTCCTCCAGGAGGGCTGCGGCTCCAGCTTCTCTGTGAGGGCCTCAGCTGCCTGTTCGACACCACCTTCCCCTCCCAGATGATGTCAAATTAAACAAATCCAAATGGAAAAGGAGAAACTTTATGCCGAAAGGCTGACCACTCAGAATCTGCAAGCATCTCAAAATCATACAGAAAAGGCCTGTTCCCCTACAAGCAGGGATGAGCAGGGCTTAGCAGACAGCCTTAGGGCAGATTGGGTGGGCAAGGTTCATGGGCAGACAGCAAGACCGGTGTAGCTGGACGGCAAGTGTGTCTCTGCGGCTGTCTGATTCTCCGCTGGTTCTTCTTGGCTGCAGTGGACTGAATGTTTGTGTCCCCGTAGAATGTCTGTGTTGAAACCCCAGCCCCCAGATGATGGTTTTACAAGGTGGGTCTTTGGGAGGCGATGAAGCCATAGAGCAGAAGTTTCATTAATGGAGTTAGTGCTGCCATAAAGGAAGCCTCGGAGAGCTTCTGCCACCTGAGGACACAGCAAGAAGGCACTGTCTATAAACCAGGAAGCAGGTCCTCACCAGCACTGTGGCTGCCGACGCCTTGATCTTGGACTTCCATCCCTTAGAACTGTGAGACATAAACTCCTGTCATTTGTAAGTTACTCAGTTACTCAGTCCACAGGACTTTGTTCCAGCAGCCCCAGCTGACTGAGACGCTGGGAAAAGCAGGCGTTGGACGCTCTGCACTTTAGTGCTTGCTCAGGCTCAGGTGTGAGCCAGCATCCAGGTGCCTGTGTGGAGGAGAGAAGCCAGGTGAGAGGGGAAGGCATGGACCACCGGGAACACTTGGACTGACTGGTCAGGTATATCACCTGCTGCAAGACCAAGGCCATCCCAAGGCCAGGAGGCACCCTGGGGGAAGGGCAGCGTGCGACCTGGCTCAGGCTCCCATGGTCATAGACAAACCCTGGGGACTCCTGGGGACAGCAAACCTGAGCCATGAACAGCCTGCCCTGGTCATGAGCTCTTGACTCAAATAAAGAAAGACGGATTTACATACTTGACTTCAACCAAGGAAGGCTATTTGGGAGAAAAAACAATGTCTAAGGGGGAGAGAATGAGGAGCCCTGGCCTCATTTACACAGTCTGTGTGTCAGACGCGTCACTGTGTATTCCCATCAGAACAGCCTTTACGTCAGGCTTTACGGAGACCATGGACACACGACCTCACGCATTGGAGATCTTCTGGGGTCACAGCTGGGTCATTCCAGGAAGATCTCAGTGTCCTGAGAAGCATCACTGCTGCCAAGCAGCCAGAGACAAACAAAGCTATTTCCACCCATCGTGGGAACGAGTTATCCGTTCTAATCAGAGTCGCCAACTTTGAGGTTACCCTTCACTGTCCACTGGTCACCTAACGGCTGTCAGCACGTGGGCCTCACTGGGTTGGTCCTAATTACCCGGCTCAGCTTCCTGAAGAAACAGCAGTGACTGGAGGCTGGTGGGGTGAATAAGTCTTCATTCCAGGAGTCGGCTGATTTGACCACTAATATATTGAAACACCAATGTAATCAGAGAGCCAATTAGCCCGGAAGAAGTGTGGCAGCTAAAATCAACACGTTTGCTGTAACGTGCTGGTGAAATGCCCTGAAAGCAGCCAGTTATTGCTAGAGTAGAATGCATGGACTGCTGGTCTCCTGTGTTTAGAGAAGCCTGAACCTTACCCCAAAACCAAACCCAGGTCAAACATCAGGACCTCACATCTACAGAGCCTGGTTGCTGAGTCAGCAGGTCTCCAACAAATGTGCAATCCTTTCCAACTTCTCTGTCCAGGTTTGCATAATGAATATTTCATACTTTTTGTTTTTAGGCCTTATGGTTCCTACCAAAATGACTCCACTCTCCTGTGGCAGAGTGCACGCGTTTCCTACTGTGTAACAAACTGCCACGAAGTCAGTGGTTTACTACACACACTCATGGCCTCACAGCTTCTGTGGGTTGGATCCAGGCATGGCTCCACTGCAATCAAGGCGCTTCCTGGGGCTGTGTTCTCATCTGGACACTTGACCAAGGAAGGACCTGCCTCCCAGCTCCCTCCCGTGCTGAAATAATTCATTTCTCTGTGGTCACAGGCCTGAGGACCCTGGTCCTGCTGTCCTGCTGCTACAAGTCACACACAGCTCCTGGAGGCCATCTGCATTTCCCAGCCATGCAGCCTGTGCATGGCAGCCACTGTCTTCCACTCCAGCAAGGGCAACTGCAGAGGAGATGTCCTATCCAATGGAAAAGGCACAAGAGTGATGTCCTCACCTGCTCCACATTCTGTGGCTGAGAGGGAAGTCCCAGGTCCCACAGGCAAGGAGACAGCACATGGGGGCAGGAGCACTGAAGGTGGGGTGCATGGAGCTCTCAAAACACAGAGACAGCCACAGATGGCACAGACACAATAGAGCACGGCTGTGTTCCAGCAAACATTCATTTTCACAAGCGGGCGGTGGGTGGAGTCTGGTGCCTTGGCTGTAGCTGACTGACCCCTGATCTGGATCTTATCTATATGAATAGAACTAAAAATTATGAGAATCAGCTCATTTTATTTTATGTTTCACAAAATGTGGGTTATGATGATAGTCATAAGCTTGTGTCATTATTAGACTAGACAAAGAAAAAATCAAATGCAAGCCCTATTCTTAACCATTTGTATGAAAGATCGTAAGATTCCCTGGCTGTCCCCTGCAATGTTTTTGATGCTGTCACAAAGTCTTCTCTGCAAACGTGTCTTCCAGGGCCAGAGTCCATCCTGTGAAGCTGGGGTTGCTCTGCCCAGCCCCAGCACCGCCATGCGAGACTCTCCTGTCCCTGGAGGCCTCCTGAACCTACAACAGGGCCTCGTATCACTTCTTCAACTTCATGGGATCCTCTTTCCACAATCTGAAATTTCACGGATGCCAAAATCTGCCTCGTTTTCAAGTCAGATGTTCACAACTCGCCGTAATTCCAGAGGTCGAGGGACAGAGAAGTGGCCACAGCAGGTGGGATCCAGGCATTCCCACCAAGGAGGGAACAGCACTGGACAGGAGCCTACATTAGGAAGGAACTGATGGTCCATCAGTGAGACGCTCATGGTACGAGGAGCTTTGACTTCCTGAGCAACCTCAGAGCCGGGGGCAAGGGAGGAGGCGGGATTTCAATAAGGAATTATTTTGTGTCTTCGTCTAACCAAGCTACTGGAACAAAGTACCATAGGCTGGGGGATTATAAACCACAGACATTTACTCCTCACAGTCCTGAAGGCTGGAAGACCAGGATCAAATCACCAACAGACTCGGTGTCTGGAGAGGCCCTACGTCCTTGTTCACAGATGACATGTCCCTTCTGTTGTCCCCACACAACGGAAGTGAGGGGTCTGTGGGGTCCTTTTGTAAGGGCAGTGATCTCCTAGGAGGACCCATGACCTCATCACCTCCCAAACGCCCACCTCCTAACACTGTCACCTTGGGGGTGAGGATTCAACATGAATTTGGTGGGACGTGGGGAGGGGATGAGACAAGCATTCAGTTTAGTGCATTTGGATAGCAAGAACCCACCTCTCGCAAACACCGCTGATTGAAAACCAGAAGAGAGAAAACTCAAATTGGACGAAGAACATATTCAAGAATTTCAAGTTTTGAAATGATTCAGCAGAGTGCCGGAAACAATGGGTGGGCTCCGGACCTGCCACTTTGCAGCAATAATTCATCGCTTGGGTCCAGCGTTAGAAGCAGGTCTCGGTGCTCAGAAGAGACTGTGTGGGAAGCTGTGCTGCCCTGGACACGGCCCTACCACCCAACCCCGGGCCCCGCAGTCCCAGAATATCAGCCACGACTCAGTGCCTCCTGCCTGGGTTTCTCTGTGCACTTTCAGGCATGTTGAAGTCAGGCCATTAACAGTTTTACCACAGGTCGACAGGGAGTCCCCCGCGGCTTAGCAGGTGTGGAGCTCTCTCTGGGGCTGGCCCGCTGGAGACAGAAGCAGCTATGGAGATGAAATGAAGTCCCAACGCCTGGCCTGCGTCAGGTTGAGAATCTCCCACTTTCCCTTTCTCCCTCCCTAGCAGCCTCCTAAGGGGACCGCACTTGCTCAAGTATCTTCCGGGGCCGTTTTCCTATTCATCTCAGACTTGTCAAAATGTTCACGCAGCTTCCAAAGCCTTTTACAGCCTGTCAAATATGTAACTGGATTTGAGTCCCACTGTTTAGTTAATGGTTCCTCAGCCTCTCCCATCCCCTGAGGATTTTTTTATTTAACTTCTGAAATAATCGGTGGAATTTGAATCCTTTCAAGTGACACGATGTAGTTTTTCCTCTAATTATCCTGGAGGAAAGTGAAGTGGTTTTTGAGAGCGTGGATGGGGACCTGGGCAGGAGGGACCCCCGCCTGGAGGCGAGCGCCCGCCCCAGAGCCTCCCGTGGCTCAGTCACTGAGGCCAGGTGTTGTGACCGCACACGTCGGTGCCAGACACACGAGAGGCATCTCGGGAGGGGCCGTCGTGCAATTGTTCACGATGGTTGCATCCCTAATGGAAGCAGAAACCTCTCCAGACCAACTTTGCATGCAGACAAGTGCTGACCAGAGCTGGTTTATCAAAAGGGACTTCCTCCCTCACTCAGGAAAGGGGGCTTTGGCTGGGGAGGGGATTTGTTCAGAGAACTGCTAGGCTGTGCTCACGTCACAGAAAAGCCTCCTCCCGGGCCGAGGAAACCCCAAGCCTAGACCCTGTGCCCCTGCCCCCTGCCCCCTGCCACCTGCCACCTCACCAGCAGAGCCGGCTCAGGACCCCTGAGATCCAGAGCGAGGTGGGGCTCCAGAATGGCAGGTCCCCGGCCTGCCTTTCTAGGGCAAAGTTGCCATAGAAACGCTACAGGTTTCATGGAGGATTCCCCAGCTGTTTAATTTTAAGCTGGGAATCACCAGTAGGTACCGAAGTAAAATAACCTTCTACTTAAAAAGGGCTCTGCTGCCGTTCACAACTCAGGGAACATTCTTTGAAAGGCAAGCCTTGGGGAAAAGCTGAGACAGGAACCCTTCAATGTGTTAATTCAGTCTGAGAGTGAGAGGTGGGGAAGAAAGCAGTGAGTCGCATGTGGAGGAGAAGCTGCTGGAAGAAAGCAGTGAGTCACAGGTGGAGGAGAAGCCGCTGGAAGAAAGCAGTGAGTCGCACATGGAGGAGAAGCTGCTGGAAGAAAGCAGTGAATCACAGGTGGAGGAGAAGCTGCTGTGTCTACAGTCAGAGCTGAACAGACAAGGCCAGCACTTTCCCAGGACCCTCCTGTGCAGACCCCCACAGCCCCCACCACAGGAACGTGTGCTGCAGCCTTTGGGGGTGTTCAGGTGACCACCGGGCTTCTGTGCCACAAATGCCCACGCCAGGAAAATTCGCTGAAACGTGAGACTTGACACTCAGCACACCAACTTTATATCCAACAAGGTCTGCGATGAATCATTTACTCTTCTGCCAAAGATTTGCTGAGGATCAGGAATGGCCGGAACTTGAAGAGGCCCTGGGGGACACACACTGCCCCCTGGAATCGTGGTGGGGGGAAGGGGACAGGGTGCCCAGTGCCCACCACCAATCTAGAAGGCCCAGAGAGTGGGGATGGGAGAGCGGGTTCCATGAAGGTGTGGGGTCCAGGATGCAGGAGTGAGGTGTGGCCCATGGTGAGTCCCGAATGTCCTGTGGGGACTGATGGGAGCAGGGGCCTCGGCCAGATGAGATGACCTTCGGTCAGTTTGCCAGGGCAGCCTCAGTGGACACCTATTGCCTTGTTCTCAGAAGTGGCCTAGTTTAGCTGGGCACGGTGACTCACGCCTGTAATCCCAGCACTTTGGGAGGCCGAAGTGGGCAGATCATCTGAGGTCGGGAGTTCGAGACCAGCCTGGCCAAAATGGTGAAACCCCATCTGTACTAAAAATACAAAAAATTAGCCGGACATGGTAGCAGACACCTGTAATCCCAGCTGTTCAGGAGGCTAAGGCAGGAGAATCGCTTGAACCCAGGAGGCAGAGGTTGCAGTGAGCTGAGATCACACCACTACTGCACTCAAGCCTGGGAGAGAGAGAGAAAAAAAAAAAAAAAAACAAGAAGAAGAAGAAGTGGCCTAGTTTGGATGAGAAGGTATGCCATTGCCTTGGTCATAGGGAATGAGTGTTGGCAGTGTATAATTATCCAGATAATTTATTCTCCGAAAAGAATGAATTATTTACATACAAATAACAGAATTTAACAATTTAAAGCTGGATTTTTTTTTTCACCTTAATAGTGGCCAGAACCAAATTTTAACAGTAGAATTCTAAGATGAAATAGGCTTTTTATTCAAGCACTACCCCATGTTTTTTTGCATTTTTAAACCAGCTTTACTTAGGTGAGGCAGACATGCAATAACATGTATTTAAAGGATACACTTTCCTAAGCACTGACGTATACGCGGACCTGAGACAGCATCTCCATAATCCAGAGAATGAATCTGCCCATTGCTCCCAAAATCTCCTGTGCTCCTTCCTCCTGGACCACCTGCTCCTGCCACACCCCACCTGCTCTCCATCACTGCACATTAGTGCCCGTTTACCAGAATCTTATAGAAATGGAATCGTACAACATAGCATCTGTTTTGTGGGGATACTTCCAAACGGCTTTGTTATCTTGGGATTCACCCATGTTGTTACATGATCGATGTAATGATCAATTATCAAAAAATGATCAATGCTCCATTCATTCTCCTGCTGAATAGTAATCCACTCTGCAGATTATCTAAAGTTTATTCAGCCATTCATCTGTTGATGGCCTTTAAATTGTTTGCAGTTTGAGCTATGACAAATAAAACTATTATGTCTATTCATATTCAAGTCTTTTCATGGAGCTATGATGTCAGGTTTTGTTTGTTTGTTTGTTTGTTTGTTTGTTTGTTTTTTGAAATAGAGTCTTACTGTGCTGTCCAGGGTGGAGTGCATTGGCACGATCTTGGCTCGCTGCAACCTCCGCCTCTTGGATTCAAGTGATTCTCCTGCCTCAGCCTGCCTAGTAGCTGGGATTACAGGTGCCCACCACCATGCCTGGCTAATTTTTGTATTTTTAGTGGAGACAGGGTTTCACCATGTTGGTCAGGCTGGTCTCAAACTCATGACCTCAAGTGATCCACCCACCTCGGCCTCCCAAAGTGCTGGAACTCCAGGTGTAAGCCACCGTTTCTGGCTGATGTCATTTCTTTTAAATAATTCCCCAGGAGCCAAGTATCTGGACCCTAGGGTAGGCATGCATTTAACTTGTAAGTAATTGCCAGTTTTCCAGTCGATGTACATTTATCAGTCTTAGATCCTGCAACCTTTTAAAACTCACTTATCACTTTACTGATTCATTCTAGAAGGCTTTTTGTAGATTCTGTCAGATTTTCTACTTAGATGACCATGTTTTCTGTGAATGAAGACAGTTTGCTTGCTTTTAACAAATCACATGCCTTTCATTTCTTTTTCTTTTCTTATTACACTGGCTGAAATCTTTAACACAAAGTTCAGCCAAAGTGGTGAGAACAGAAACCCTCTGTTTCTCCCCATCTTGCAGGAAAGGGACTCACTCCTTCCCCTTCTGCTTTGGCGTTAGCTGTCAGCATTCCAAGGCAGGCCCATCGGGTTGAGTATGTTCCTCTCTGCAGCTGCCTCGCTGAGGCTTCGTATCAGAAAACAGTCTTGGATTTCGTCAAATATCTCTGTGCATCTATTGAGATGATCCTATGGTTTTAATTTTTTGGTTTGGTAATGTGGTGAATTATACTGATTGATTTTTAGATGTTAAAAAGATTTGCATTCCTGGTCTAAATTCCACTATTCATGATATAGTATCTTTTATATATTGTTGGAATTAAAATTCCACATTTGTGCTTAGAATTCTTTTCTCTAGGTTCATGGGGGACGTTGGTCTGTAATTTTTATTTACTGTAATGCTTTTTCCTTTTTGTAATCAGGGCAATACTAATCTTATGAAATGAATCGGGAGGTACTTACTCCTTTTAATTCTCATGAAATGAATCAGGAGGTACTTATTCCTTTTCATTCTCATGAAATGAATTGGGAGGTACTTATTCCTTTTAATTTTCTAGGAGGGTATGTGTAGCCTGGGTATTACTTCTTTCTTAAATGTTTGGAAGGATTGGGGAATTCACCAGCAAAAACATTCGGGCCTTGGGTTTTCTTTGTAGGAAAGTTTAAAGTTTGGTTTTCTTTTTTTTTCTTATCTGAAATTTGTTTAATAGCTATAGGGATATTCATATTACCTATGTCTTCTCGAGTGAGTTTTTGGTATATTGTGTTTGTGAAGAATTTTTCAATTTCCTCCAAGTTGTTGAATTTATTGCCAGAAAGTTGTTCATGATATTGCCTCATTATCCCTTTCATATCCATCTTTCATAGTAGTAATTTATATCTTTTCTCTTTTTTTCCTGAGCTGTATGGCTAGAGGCTTATCAATTGCATTTGCCTTCACAAAGAATAAACTTTTTTGTTTCAGTTATTTTCTCAGCAGTTTTTCTGTTTTCATCTATTTCAGTGATTTCCACTGTGATCTTTATTGTTTTTTCTCCCCCCCCGCCCCCGCTTACTTTTTCTGATTTTGGAAGGTGGAAATGGAGATCATTGATTTGAGGTTTTTTTCTAATATTGGCCTTTAGAGATATAAATTCTCCCCTAATTGCCCTTTCGATGACATCTCATACACGTTGATATTTTTTAATGTTTGTATTTCAGTTCAGTTCTTTTCTGTATTTCATATTCAGTTCAAAATACTTCTTAAAATATCTTTTGATTTATTCTTTGATCCATGGGTCATTTAGAAATGTTATTTAGTTTCCAAATGTTGGGAGATTTTCTGAAGATCATTCTGTTACTAATTTCTAATTTACCTCCATTGTGGTAAGAACACATACTTTATGAAACTTGAAATCCTTTTAAACTTATTGAGACTTGTTTTATAACCCACAATATGGTCTTCCTTGGTTAATATTCCATGTGGACTTAAAAGTAATGTGTATTCTGCTGTTATTTGGTGGAACTTTCCATAAATGTCCATTAGGTCAAGTTGGTTGATAGTGTTGCTTAAATTTTCTGTATCTTTACTGATTTTCTGTCGACTTTTTCTATAAATTATTGAAACAGGCATATTTAAATCTCTAATTACAACTGCGGATTTTTCTGTTCCTCCCAGCAGTTCTATCAGTCTTTGCTTCATGAATTTTGAAGCTCAGTTCTGTTGTTATGTGCATAAATGTTTAAAAGTATTATGTCCTCTTGATACAATAACCCTTTTCTCATTACAAAATGGCCTTTTAATGTCCTTTACTAGGAGTCCAAAATTGTGCCTTTTCAGGATAATTTCAGTTGACTGATTTTTCCTGTCATTTTGGATCCTGTTTTCCTGCCTGCCTGGTAATTTCTTATTGGATGCCAGATATTGTAAATTGTACCTTGTTGGGTGATGGATATTTTCATGCTCCTAAATATATTGAGCTTTGGGCCGAGCACAGTGGCTCATGCCTGTAATCCCAGCAGTTTGGGAGGATGAGGTGGATGGATCACCTGAGGTCAGGAGTTCAAGACCAATCTGGCCACCATAGTGAAACCCCACCTCTACTAAAAATACAAAAAAAAATTAGCCAGGTGTGGTGGCGGTTGCCTGTAATCCCAGCTATTCGGGAGGCTGAGGCACGAGAATCACTTGAACCCAGGCCAGGAGGTGGAGGTTGCAGTGAGCCAAGATTGCGCTATTGCACTCCAGCCTGGGCAACAGAGTGAGACTCTGTATAAAATATATGTGTGTGTGTGTGTGTGTGTGTGTGTGTACATATATGAGCTTTGTTTTGGGATGTAGTTAAGTGACACAGAAACAAGTTCATCTTCTTGGAGCTTGCTTTTAGGATTTGCTCAGCAGAACTAAAGCAATGCTCAGTCTGTTTCCACGGCAAGGGCGGGCCCTTCTGTGCACCCTGTTGGATGCCCACAAGCCCTGGTTTTGTTGGTTGGTTGGTCTGCCTGGGAGGAGCATCATTTGCAGCTCGGTGTGAGCATAGACGTGTCCTGCCCAGCGGTTTTCTTCCTGGCCTCAGGCACTTCCTCACGTGCCTGTGCTGATAAATACTCAGGAATATTTGAGGGAGACCCTCTGCAGACCCCTGTCGTTCTTTCTCTCGGAAGGTCTCCCCTCCATCGCACCCTATGCTTTGAACCCTGTCTGCTTTGATCTCCCTAAACTCTCAGTAATGTCTCCTCCACCCTGGACGTCCACTGGCCCTGTCTGGGGACTGCCTCTAGGCAATAATCAGAGCAATCTCTGGCTCCACTACCCTGTTTTCCCCTGCTCAGGAATCGCTGTCTTTTGTTATGTTAAAAAAGTGTCAGAATAACCCATTGTTTCATGTAGTTTGCCCATTTTGGGTTGGGCTTTATGTATTTTACCCACTTGGGGTTGTTTGCTGTGGAGAGTATATCCGGCCTCTTTTACTCCATTTTTTATGAAAGCGGAAATCCCTCTCCAGACACTTTTAGTGGCTCTCCATGGCTTATCAGAACTACTTTTTCTCCTTCTTTTTTTTTTTGACTAAGCCTCGCTCTGTTGCCCAAGCTAAAAAGTTCAGTGGCATGATCTCAGCTCACTGCAACCTCTGCTTCCGGGGTTCAAGCGATTCTCCTGCCTCAGCCTCACAAGTAGCTGGGATTACAGGCACCCACCACCACGCCAGGCTAATTGTTGTATTTTCAGTAGAGATGGGGTTTCGCCATGACGGCCAGGCTGGTCTCAAACTCCTGGCCTCAGGTGATCCACCTGCCTCAGCCTCCCAAAGTGCTGGGATTACAGGCATGAGCCACCGCACCTGGCAACCTTCTTTTTCTTCTTCTTCTTCTCTTCTTCATATTCTTCTTCTAGCGTTAAGATAGAGTCCTGTTCTTATCTTCTTGGTACATAACTTATTGGACGGCTCTTCCCAATCCCACATCATGTCCTGACTGGTTCGTCCTCCCAGTCTTTGCTTCTGTCTCTTATCTTCACTGGGAGGCCTGCCTGTGGCTTGTCCAACGCTCCAGCCAGGGTGAGGTCATGTCCTGTCCCCTCTGCGCGTCTCCCAGTGCCAATGCCCACCACGCAGAGTCCTCCCCTGTCTGCCCAGCCTGAGCATGGCAGAGCACACCGAGGGCCCCTGAGCCATGCCGTGTTCTATTGAGTTCCTCTCTACTGTGCTTTGCAGATGTTGCCTGTTTGACAAATTGAAGGTTGGTGGGAACTCTGTGTCCGACAAGCCTATTGGTGCCAGCTTTCCACCAGCACGTACTCACTTTGCATCTCTGTCCCATTTTGGTGATTCTCACAGTATTTCAAATGACAGGGTCTCACCCCATTCCTCAGGCTGGAGTGCAGTGGTGCAGTCACACTCACTGAAGCCTCAGTCTCCCGGACCCACGCGATCCTCCCACCTCAGCCTCCCGAGGAGCTGGGATTACAGGGGCCACCATCACACCCAGCTAATTTTTTAAATGTAGAAATGAGATCTCACTCTATTGCCTAGGTTGGTCTCAAACTCTTGGGGCCAGGTGATCCTCCTGTCTTAGCCTCCCAAAGCGCTGGGATTACAGGTGTGAACCACCATGCCTGGTCTTATTATTATGTTTTCTTTTATAGTGATCAGTGATTTTGGATGTTATTATTGTAACTGTTTTGGGACACCATGAACTATGACCACATAAAACAGTGAATTTAATTGATAAATGTGTGTGTTTTGACTGCTCCACAGACCGGCCTTTCCCGCATCTCTCTCCCTGTCCTCTTCCTTGAGATGCACCAATCTTGATATGAGGCCAGTGAATAACCCCACAGTGGTCTCTAAGTGTTCAAGTGAAAGGAAGAGTCGCACGTCTCTCACTTTAAGTCAAAAGCTAGAAATGATGAAGCTGAGGGAGGATCGTTGAAAGCCAGGATGGACCAAAAACTCTTACACCAAACGATTATCCACATTGTGAATCCGAAGGGAAACTTCTTGAAATGTGCCTCCCTGAACTCACGAATGATAAGAAAGCAAAACAGTGTTATTGTTGGAGTGGTTGGGAGAGAAGATCAAACATTCCCTGAAGCCAAAGCCTAATCCAGAGCAAGACTCTGATTCTCTTCAATTCCGTGAAAGCTGAGAGAATGAGAAAGCTGTCGAAGAAAAGCTGGAAGCGACCAGAGGTTTGTTGGTGAGGTTTAAGGAAAGAATCCATCTCCAGAGCGTAAGTGCAAGGTGAAGCAGCAGGTGCTGATGGAGAAGCTACAGCAAGTTCCCCAGAAGATCCAGCCAAGATCCTTGATGAAGGTGACTCCACTGAACAACAGATTTTTATTGCAGATGAAACAGCCTCCTCCTGGAAGAAGAGGTCACCTGGGACTTTCACAGCAAGAGAGAAAAAAATCATGCCTCGCTTCAAAGCATCTCTTATTAGGGGCTAACGCAACTGGTGACTTTAAGATGAAGCGGATGTTCACCTACCCTTCCAAAAATCCTAGGTCCTAAAAATGATGCAGTAGCTGCTCTTCCTGTGCTCTATGGACGGAAGAACAAAGCCAGAATGACAGCATGTCTGTTTGCAGCATGGTTTATGGAATATTTTAAACCCACAGTTGAGAACTACTGATCAGAAAATGATTCCTTTGAAACTATACTGTTCAAACCGGGCACGGTGGCTCACGCCTGTAATCTCAACACTTTGGGAGGCCAAGGCAAGTGGATCACCTGAGGTCAGGAATCTGAGACCAGCCTGTTGCGTGTCTGTAGTCCCAGCTACTCAGGAAGCTGAGGCAGGAGAATGCCTTGACCCAGGAGGTGGAGGCTGCAGTGAGCTGAGATTGCACACTGCACTCCAGCCTGGGCAGCAGAGTGAGACTCTGTCTCAAAAACAAAAACCTAGAAACAAAAAACTATACTGCTCATGGACAATGTGCCCGGCCACCCAGGAGCTCTGATGGAGACGTACAAGGAGATGAATGTTTTCATGCCTGTTGACACAACGTCCATTCTGCAGCCCAAAGATGAAGAAGTAATCTTGACTTTCAAACCCTATTATCTAAGACATACATGTTGTAAAGATGCCATAGACAGTGATTCCTCTGATGGATCTGGGCGAAGTCCATTGAAAACCTTCTGAAAAGGGTTCACCGTTCTAGACGCTATTGAGAACACTTGTGACTCATAAGCAGAAGTCAAAATATGAACATGAACATTAGTTTGGAAGAAGTTGATTCCAACCCTCAGGGATAACTTTGAGGGTTGGAATGATCCATTGAATGGATACTGTCTGCCGCATATGCGTGTGTGTGTACACGTGTGCAGACGAGATGGGTGATGGCAAATATTAGATTTAAAAAAAAGGGATTCAAGACTTTCGTGGAGGAAGGCACTGCAGACGTGGTGGAAACAGCAAGGGAACTAGAATTGGAAGTGGAACCTGAAGAGGGATTGAATTGTTGCAGTCTCAGGATAAACCTTGAATGAATGAGAAGTTGCTTCTTCTGGATGAGCAGAGAAAGTGGTCTCTTGAGATGGAAACCACTCCGGGTGAAGACGATGTAAAGATTGTTGAAATGACAGCAAAGGATTTAGACTATTTCACAAACCCAGCTGACAGCACAGCCACAGAGATTGACAGGACTGACTCCAGTTTTGAAAGAAGTTCCACTGTGGGTAAAATGCTATCAAACAGCATTGCCCAACACAGAGAACTCTTTCATGAAAGGAAGAATCCATCTACGCAGCAAACTTCATTGTTGTCTTATTTTAAGAAACTACTGGCCGGGCGCGGTGGCTCACACCTGTAATCCCAGCACTTTGGGAGTCTGAGGCGGGAGGATCACCTGAGGTCGGGAGTTCGAGACCAGCCTGACCAATATGATGAAACCCCATCTCTACTAAAAATACAAAAATTAGCTGGGTGTGCTGGCATGCACCTGTAATTCCAGCTACTCAGTAGGCTGAGGCAGGAGAATCACTTGAACCTGGGAGGCCGAGGTTGCAGTGAGCCGAGGTAGTGCCATTGCACTCCAGCCTAGGCAACAAGAGCAACCCTCTGTCTCGAAAGAAAGAAAGAAAAGAAAGAAGAAAGAAAGAAAGAAAGAAAGAAAGAAAGAAAGAAAGAAAGAAAGAAAGAAAGAAAGAAAGAAAGAAAGAAAGAGAAAGAGAGAGAGAGAGAGAAGGAAGGAAGGAAGGAAGGAAGGAAGGAAGGAAGGAAGGAAAGGAAGAGAGGGAAGGAACTGCCACAGCCACCCCAACTTCAGCAACCACCACCCTCATCAGTCAGCAGCCATCAGCATTGAGGTAAGACCATCCACCAGCAAAAAGATGACAACGCACCAAAGGCTCAAATGATCATTAGGGTATTTTAGCCACAAAGTATTTTTAATTAAGCTATTTACATTATGTTTTAACATAATGTTATTGCACAATTAATAGACTGCAGGATAGTGTAGACATAACTTTTATCCGTGCCATGAAACCAAAAAGTTCTTGTGACTTGCTTTATGGCAATGTTTGCTTAATAAACCAAACCTAGAATGTCTCTAGAACCAAACCTGCAATATCTCTCAGGTACCTGAGATCAAAAAAATTGATGTTTTTTCTTTAAAAAAAAAACATCAATTCAGTAATGCATTTAACTAATCACTGGCTAACGCTTACTGCTCTGGGCATAAGAAGAGCTGGTGTGTGATTGTGTGTGTGGGGTCCAGGGGGTGGCGGGGGGGCAATGCCCATGAGGAATCTCTGCCTTTAAGGAACTCCTGGCCTGTCCAGAGAATTAAATACTCAACACACAGTCGTCAGTGTTAAGCACAATGAAAATAACCCCAACAGTAATTTTCGAGCTAATCTGCCTGGAAAAAAAGCCATCAGTGTTCAT
This sequence comes from Theropithecus gelada, assembly GCF_003255815.1. Lineage (NCBI taxonomy): Eukaryota > Metazoa > Chordata > Mammalia > Primates > Cercopithecidae > Theropithecus > Theropithecus gelada. The sequence goes on from NW_020260755.1 coordinate 22,656, forward strand.
GCTTTGAAATCTCTCATTTTTTTCTTTAGGGACATTCCAAGAGCACTACAAAATGCAGTGTTAAGATTTTGATCCATGTGCATTTCTGAGGCAAATTTGCATCTGCTGTTGGCTGGGGCTTGGGCTGCCCAGGGGGGTACCCGTCTCAGACCCTTTTATTCATCATATAACTGCCCCGCCATTACTCCCCAGCCAGCCTTGGCTCGCCGGAGACATTCCACCAAAGTAAGCAGCTTCTATGGCAAAACAAAGAATGTCTTGGGCGATTCCATCCCCGCTGGCTGGAAGCATCGCATTTTTTCTTTCTTCAATTCTCCACTAAGGGCTAACTTTACAACTTTTATTATAATATGCTTTATGCATGAATATATAAAACGGGCATATGTTGCAGTAAAGTTTCACTGTTGTACATAAAGCATATTTTAAAAATCCTTCGTCAGAGGCTCATAATACAAT
>NW_020260756.1:0-9473 GCF_003255815.1 Theropithecus gelada
CTGTAACACAGGGTCTAGTTGTGCAGTGATCTGCCTCGCTCACTGTCCCTGGGGTTCATTTTCCTCAGCTGGGCACACACAGAATTATGGCTTTCTTTGAACAGAGTTCTTTTGTATCATATGTACCTATGTTAGAGCCATTTGACTCCCTTCATTGTTGGTGGTCTCCAAGCATAAGAAGAATATTATAGGTCAGGCATGGTGGCTCATGTCTGCAACCCCAGCTCTTTGGGAGGCCAAGGAGGAAGGATCACCTGAGGCCACGAGTTCGAGACCAGCCTGGACAACACAGAGAGACCCCATCTCTACAAAAATGTTTGAAAATTAGTTGTACATGGTGGTGCATGCATGTAGTCCAAGCTACTTGGGAGACCGAGGCAGGAGGATCACCTGAGCCTGGGAGGTTGAGGCTGCAGTGAGCTATGATCACACCACTGCACTCCAGTCTGGGCAAGACAGTGAGCTCCTATCTCAAAACAACAACAGCCACAACAACAAAAACGTAAAAAGAATACATAAATGGGAGAATGTGTTCTTAGAACTCACCCACTCGAAACTCGAGGACATCAAATTGACAGTCTTGGTGACTTTCTAGGTAAAAAAATCTTCAAAATGATTATAAATAGATGAATTTTCCTGATTTGGATTGCTGAGAGTTCATTCACAGTTTAGGTTTGTCGAGTAATTCCTGACTCCATCATAGCCAGGAGAAGTAAAGTTTCCTTCAGAAGTGTTTGGAAGAGACCCACCATACACTAAGAAAACAGAAGGCAACAGAGAAAGTAGTAGTAAGATTCAGGCCACAACAGAAGAGATAAACAATACAGGAATAGTAACTAAAACATCAACATTACTGCTTTGATTTGTTTTTCTAGATGCAGTCAGGATTGTGATTATGGGTAAAAGGCATGCAAATTATGGAAGTTTCTGCAAGTTTATAAAGGAAAAATGTGCAAAAATCAGTTCTCTATCTTCCTGTTGGTGTAGATTAGGTGGCTGGGGTTTGGCTCTGTATCAATAAGTTAAAATATTGAGGCCTACTGTTCATTAATATTTAATTTAGAGGAATACCCAAATATAATGGTGGCAGGTCCTAATGGCTTGATTAGCAATTCTCCACTTGATCTAATAATTTAATTTAAATCAAACAGATAATAGGACATTGACCTACCAATGAATTTGCCCCCTTTTAATAAAGTAATAGATGCTTCTTGTACCAATGAAATAATTTAGTGTTTTTTTTAATATTCACTTCCACTTCTAAATTTTAAAACCCTTAGGTAATAGCACCAATCCAGGAAATAGGAGGATATTTATAATTAGAGACCATATCTTGCTTAATTTTGAAATATTCTATATCAAATCAAACCTCCCATTTATTTTCACTGGAAATACGTGTGTGAATAGATGACTAGAAACAATAAAGCCTGTTCTGTCCCCAGCAAATTTAATTACTCTCCGAGACTAAGCTACCTTCTAGGAGGTAGATGCTCTCTTTCCGCACCAAATAATTGACCAAGGACTATGGGACAGGTCACCAATCCTCATGGTAACACGACTGAAACTATGCTAGAAGTTCATCTAATGGCATTAAAAGTTTTAAATTCACCACAGCAGTTTCTTCCTGAAATCAGAAAGCTTTTTTTCTGTCTGCAGTAAGTTTTTGATCTGCTTATATGTGTTTGTCTTATGTCAAATATTTCAAGTGAACTTTGATCACTAAAGGGAAAATGGATGGCTCTGCTGCCATTGGCAGTAGCTGGGGGGCATCTGCAATGCACCTGATCAAAATGAGGTACATTTACAACATCCCACATTATCTGCATCTTCACTGGAGGTACAAGAAGCAGTGAAGCCTCCATATGGCCTGGATCCATCCATGTGAAAAAAATGACTTTCATTGTGTTTCCTGAAGATTTAATCTCACTGCTTACATTCACACTACTACACAGTTTCTCTAGCTGGGATGAGTTACTTCTAATGCCATTGAATACCTTTGGGAAAGAGTTTAACCTTTAGACACACAATCCATCTTACTGCATATTTCCTAGGAGGTGATATTCCCAGCCCAGACCCACTTCCTTCTATAGGAACCCTGCCCTAAAATGCATGATCTAACAATGCAGGTTTCTATCCCAGTGCCACAAGCCACTATGTTACCCTGAACACATTTTGTGACCTCAGGATGATTTCACTAGAGTGAAAGTATTGCAGTAATGCCTTCCTGCCATGGGGTGATAGATTAAAAGCTGCTGTACACTTTGGAACTAGAAGCCGAGCTCCCAATGTAAAGGAAGATAAGCCATCATGCTTACAATGTGGTGTGCAGAGCTCACTGATGGGCAGTTTTTCTTAACAATGCATCAGGACTTTTGTTATTTGGAAAGGAAGCTTAAATGTTAGTTTCTGATGATTCGATGTATATAATGAAGCAGATATTTTTATATATTTTAATTTTTGTTTATTTTTTGAGATGCGGTTTTGCTCTTGTTGCCCAGGCTGGAGTGCAATGGCATGATCTCGGCTCAGCTCACTGCAACCTCTGCCTCCCAGGTTCAAGCGATTCTCCTGCCTCACCCTCCCAAGTAGCTGGGATTACAGGCATGCACCACTGTGCCCAGCTAATTTTGTATTTTTAGTAGAGACGGGGTTTCACCATGTTGGTCAGGCTGGTCTCGAACTCCTGACCTCAGGTGATCCACCTGCTTCAGCCTCCCAAAGTGCTTGGATTACAGGTGTGAGCCACCATGCCCAGCAAGCAGATATTTTTTAATACCTTGAAAAGTAATTTGAAAAATCAATCTCCATATGCAATTAAACATAATAGTTCTTTCCTCATTAGTTGTGGATTCAAAGCTTCAATTTTCTTATTTGAATTTTTAAGAATGAATTATTATTGACTCCAAAATATTAAATAATAACTGTAGTCATTCACATAGTTACAATAGTTGGCAAACTATTGTTCCAATGCTATACAAAATAAAAAAAATTTTACATGAAATAACTAAACAATAATTCATTAAGTGATTAATATTCCAGTGTTTAAAAGGATTTGAATGACTCGAGATTAGAAGTAATGACTCAGACTATGGCACTAAAAGTTATGCAGTAGGAGAATGCACTCCACAACAAAAGATGTCAGCTTTTAAATTTTACTACAATTAATTAAATTTAGCTCTCTGGGGCTTCTGTTCTAAAGTGTCTTCTGGCTCACTAGACCAGAAGAAGAGTTTGCTATCATTTACTGAGCAGACAAAAATACCAGTCTTTGCTCATCATCTACTCAGCCTGTCTTATCCAATCAGCACAATACCCTCCCGGGCAGATAAAGTATCCCTGTTTTCCAGATTAAGATACCAGAATTCAGAAAGATGATGTAATTTGCTGAAGTTCAAATAACTAGCAATAATAGAACTGGGATTCAAACCATCCTTCTGATTCCAAACCATGAAGTAGTGTATAAAGAAACAGATGAGGACAAATATTTCTATAATGCTGAATACAGGAATGGGCATCACATTGCTAAAATCAAAAGAGATTAGAACCAACTATAAGGTTAACGGGACATGTTGGAAACCATGATCAATAGCGTTATCCTGCCTCTGAGTCTGCCTTTGGCATAGAATCACAATGACTGAACATGTTATCGTCATCCATTTATCACAGAGTTCTGCTGTTAGAAGCAACCAGAATGCAATTCTCATCATTCTTCTCTAATCCCTTTTGTTCTCAGAAACTACAATTCTCAGAATACAAATGGATAGGAAGTAGGCATGTGAGATTTAGGACAGGCTATAAAATTTGCTATAAGCAGGGACAAAATCAGATATAGGTCGTATTGTAGGATGCACCAGGTGGCATAGCTTTTCATTTTCTCTGTCTGTAAGAGTCAGATAGGCAGGTGGGTTTGGAGAAATTTTAGTCTCAGACCAGCTGGATAAGGCANTCTTTTTTTCTCCTTCCCCTTCTCCCTCTGTCTCCTTCTCCCTCTCCTTCTCCCTCTTGTTCTTCTCCCCCTTCTCCTCCTCCTTCTCGTCCTCCTTCTCCTTCTTCTCCCCCTTTCATCTTTCTTCTCCCTCTTTTTGGCAAGTTCTCAATCAAATAGAGTGGGGGGCAAAGGCCAACCCACATGCCCTTGTTTGGAGCAGAGTAAAGAGGAACCAAAATAAACATTGAACAGATAAAATATATTATAGAAAAAGGAATGTGGACATTATACTAAAGATTCAGGAAAAAAAAAATAATTCTGAAAGTGATTCCTTGCTGGAGTTTTAACCTCCCCAGGAGAAAAGACCTGTGGATATGACATTTGTAGGTTTCCCTGCTTAAAGAGTCAGGGCACCCTCATGCATACAGAGATGCCAGTCATCCTTTCGGTAATTCATTCTTAAATATGAATGAACAGCCAAGGATCAGCAGACATTTAGGGAATTGACTATTGTAAAAGGTAGAGACCAATATGAGTAAACAGGAGATAGGAACATGAAGAAAACTGACCCCACATAAGCAACACAAAACTTCAAAGTTACTATTAATATATTCATGTACATATTAATATAGTGAACATATAAAATATTTAAATATATATTTTTCAAAGAATGAGAGTAAAATAAAGATAATTCCAGGTATATCATTTCTGAAAAAATGTATTGCCCTTGCCCTTGTCCTTGGGGAGCTACAAGAGGGTATGCCTCACCAAAAGAGGAAATTAATCAAGAAAGGGTCTTGCATAGCATCACAAAGCCAGCTTTCTAGCCCAGGAGCAGAATGAAGGAACTTGCAAATCTGAAGACAAAGGGAAATTCTGAAATGACAGCCAGCATCAGGTTTGCAGCTGATGGACAAAGACTGAAGGAAGGATATTACTGAGGAAAAGAAATGGAACTGATATGTTTTACTACAGAAGGTGAAGATGCACACCCAGGGTAGAAAGGGTGTGGAAGAATTAGTGATCAATGCGTAAAACCCAAGAAAATATAAAGAGGACACAATTATTATTACTCCTTGGGAAAACAAAAGCAAGTGTTGCCATAGTACACTACTTGGCTCAGTCATGAATGGTATTTACATGATCATGGTAATGTCAACTGAATGACAATTTAAGCAAAAGCTGTGACATATGTATTTTGGGAGACATTTGGGAGATTATATAAACTGTACGTACTTCATGTGCATTTGTGGTGGCAGAGGGCTAATGCTCATCTTCCAGAGTAGGATGTGGATAGATAATGTCCAAAAAAAGCAAAGAGTAGTAGAATAGGAATATTATTTAGAAATAATGACATAAAATCCACCAGCAGTAGCTGCAAGAGTTATAAGTTGATAATTAAGGGATAAGGAGATAACAAGTAAGATCTGCTTTGGAATTTGTGGTTGTGGCTACAACTGTTATCTTTATTTGAGTTCTAAAACTATGAATGTTCATATTCTCTTTCCTAAAGGACATGTGAATACTCCGCCTGTAAAATTCCTAATAACCATTATATTCGTATGATTTAAACTACGAAAATAATTTCAAAAGTAAAAAACAACTGTTATTTATTTTTTGAACTCTCCAAATATTACTCAATAAGCATCCATTATATTTATAACCAGAAAAACAGACTAAAATTAGAATTCAAGTGGATTTATATCACATGATTACAAGTATATAAAATATGCTTTGCCAAGAAGAGATGAGAAAACGCATCAAAATATGGTATAGTGGGAGTGGTTAGTATTTTTTTCTACTTCATCTTTGTTTATATGTATTGAATCAATAATAGGAAACAAAGTTTCTTTATAATAAACAACCTTAGTCCAAAATTTCCTGGCTCTCAAACAAAAGAAAACACACTTGGTTTCTTATTTTCAAGATCTGAAAGACAACAGTTCAGTCCTTCAGATATTAGAACTTGGAAATAAAATCTGAAGGTTGAATGAGATCATTTTAGGGCAATACAAAGTGGTCATAAGATACAAATATATTTCATATTTTTGAAATTCACTACCCAACAGGAGACAATTAAACTGAAAGCAAAAGTGGCTTCTTATTAAAGGGATAATGATAGTACCTCTACTATCCATTCATTCAACAAGTATTTATCTCTATTATGTACAGGCATTGGGGATTCAGTGAATCCCCAGCAGTGAATGAAACTATAGCTTGACCTCAAGGAGCTTACATTCTAGTGGGGGAAGCAGACAATAAACTGATGAACAAATCAAAATGATATATGGCAGCAGGTGTGAAATGCTGTAAAACAACATGGCAGAGAAGGGTCAGGCCAGGGTGGGGTCTGTAATATAAGATACTTACACCACATGGATTAAAAGGCATTCAAGCAGAGACCTGAACGACGTGAGGCTGTGGAGCAGGCCACCATCTGAGCAGGGGCATTCCAGATGAAGGCAACAGCTGGACAGGGAGAATCTCAGCACATTCAAGGAACGGAACGGAGGCCAGGTGGCTGGACCCCAGCAAGCAGAGAAGAGGGGAGTTTGAGATAAGGCAGACAGGTAGAAGAGGGAGGGTGAGCAGGTAATATCAGCCAGGTGGGCCACAGGTGCAATTTGGGATTTTCCTCTGAGTGAGATGAGAAGCCATTAGAGGATTTTCAAAGGGAGCAATATGATGTAATTGAGGTTTAAAACCATCACACGCTGCTGTGTTGAGAATGTTGGGAGATGAGAATGGAGGCAGGGGGACCAGGTGGAACGTGCTAAAATAATCCAAGTGAACAGTGGGGGTAGTAGTAGTAGGGATAATAAGTAGTTTGATTGTGGATATTTTTAAAGATACACCCAATGGGACTTGCTTAGAGATGCCATATAGGGTGTGAGAGGAAGTATTCCAAAATAGACATCAAGATTTTTGACCTTAGCAACCAGAAGTTTGGAATTATTTCCTGAGATAGTATATACTGCAGAAGGGGCAAGTTGGGTGGAGAAATGTACTAATATTAACCCAGTCTACCTATCTACAGACACATATGTATGTATAGCACTTCACAATTAACAATCTATTTGTTATTCACACTCAGGGATCTCATTTGCTTTCTTTCACTGCAGGAAGCTGAGAGTGCTGCAGGCACATCTGAAACCACTGGAGGTTGGCGACATGGAGGTCAGGTAGCAGTGCTCTCCCACCAGGAGTCCCTCTGCACCCCCGGAGAGAGCAACCATTATGCAGGACGACCCATCTGCTCAAAACTTTCGGTGGTGGCTTGTGCTGTGACTCTGGTCCCATTCACCTATGTGCTGCTGTAGGCTTAGCTTCCCACAGCCTCCCCAGTTTTGCCATTTGTCATTATCATTCACTCTTAAAATTTATTCTATGACCCCGATGCATGGAGTGATAGCCGTTAGCCTCTTAAAACAACTTTTACAATTATTTTGACAGTTTACTGTGTTTTGATCTCCCAACAATACTTAGAATTTGTCTGAGTTATAGTTGCATAGACCGCAATTTTCCTGACCTAGTTTTCTGACTATGATTTGTGGGTCAGTAAACTCCTTAAATGATGGAATATAACATCTCAGGCCGCAGGGAACACTTACTATCACATGCTCATTGTTGCAGGATGGATGCATGGCCGGCCTCAGGTTGTTAAACGTTAGGGTGATCTGCCTTCCCTCTGGGATGGTGATTATCCACTCGTAGATCCGGCCATGAGGATTTGGGTTCTGTTAGTTGGGAGAAGTAGATGTTCCAGCAGAGCCCTGAAGACCCCCACCACACTCTGATGTGAGGGGAAAAAAGCTAAGAAAACTTCCAATCAAATTGAAGTGTCTCTTTCCATCAGGGAAGCTCTCAAAATTCAGGTATTTAAAAATTATCCTTCTAGACAAAATTATTCTCTGTATTTATGTGGGTGACGATTTTAGTGAATATATACATTTATTTCCTATCTCTATTAATATTTAACCCTGGCTTCCATGGATGATAGTCCACAGACAGCAATTTAATTATCATCATGGCCCAAGAAATATGAGAGACCAATGAATACAATGAACTTAAGAATCAGGAAAAGTGGGTCAGGTGCAGTAGCTCACGCCTGTAATCCCAGCATTTTGGGAGCCCAAAGCGGGCAGATCATGAGGTCAGGAGTTCGAGACCAGCCTTACCAACATGGTTAAACCCCGTCTCCACTAAAAATACAAAAATTAGCCGGGCATGGTAGTGGACACCTGCAATCCCAGCTACTCAGGAGGCTGAGGCAGGAGAATCGCTTGAATCCGGGAGGAGGAGGTTGCAGTGAGCCAACATCACACCATTGCACTCCAGCCTGGGTGACAGAGTGAGACTCCATGTCAAGAAAAAAGAATCAGAGAAATAAGCTAGGAGTGGTGGCTCACGCCTGTAATCCCAACACTTTGGGAGGCCAAGGCAAGACCCCATCTTTACAAAAAAAATCAGGAAAATCAGAAGGTTAATGTAAGTATCCAGTTCTTCCAAACAAGATCTTTATTTCATCTGAGTTTGTTGGATTTGCAGTAATGCAAATTCTGAGTAACTACAGGACTTTCTTCAGGCAGGCACTGCAGTATAACTCTCATCCTCTTATTATATCTCTCGTGATACTAGTTATTTTCCCTTATAGCATTGATCACAGCTGTAATTTTTCGTTTATCACTGTGATTTTTGATTAAGGTCCAAAAAGATAGGGGTCATGTTTTGTTTTGTTTTTCAAACTGTTGTAACACCAGTGCCTAGCACAGTGTCTGTCCAATGCAGGTGCTCAATGTTGTTTTGAATGAATCAATGAAATCACCTTCCATGCTGGATTCAAATCACAGTCTGAATCCTGAGACAGAGAGTCATCTGTGACAAACCTGACCACGGCAGTATTGCTACAAGTGTCTATGCTGTCAGGAATGGTGTTTGCACAGCTTCTGCCCAAGATGCCTCCTGTGAGAGACAAATAATTAAATATATACGTCCAGGTGATTGATTTCTTTTAGTGTCTATTCGAAGTGTCCTGCGTGTACAAAGAAAATAATAAAAAACAAGACCTTGCCCATGAAGAAACGTTAATCTCTGTCAAGAAAACAGGAAAACATGAGTGAAAATTAACATATTCAAATATATGAAGAAGTGAAAAAAAATGCAACCAGTTAGGGGAAGGATATCTCGGGACAATGAGGAAGGCTTGCTTATTTGGTTGAAAAAGTGCTCTGAGACAACAGAGTGACAAATATCTGCCTTATGCTGCTGCCAGGAGACATGCATGACCTTCTCTCTGCCTCAAACTATAGAACACCCCTCAAATAATAGCATGTGGCAATGGGATGTCTCAGCAGCAACAGGTTGCCTTCACACTACCATTGCTCTCCCCAAGTGACCTCCAGGATAGGCTATATGACACCTGGGCTCTGGGCATCCATTGATAATGGTAGAATTGAGGGAGAGAATCGCTGGTACTGCCCAAAGCTCATTAATCTGCACTTCTTTGCAGAGTATAGACATGCTTGTGCCTTTCTTGGAAGTGAAG
>NW_020260757.1:0-3878 GCF_003255815.1 Theropithecus gelada
AGATATTCCTCGAGAAGAGCAACTCCAAGACACATAATTGCCAGATTGACCAAAGTTGAAATGAAGGAAAAAATCTTAAGGGCAGCCAGAGAGAAAGGTCGGGTTACCCACAAAGGGAAGCCCATCAGACTCACAGCAGATCTCTCGGCAGAAACTCTACAAGCCAGAAGAGAGTGGGGGCCAATATTCAACATTCTTAAAGAAAAGAATTTTCAACCCAGAATTTCATATCCAGCCAAACTAAGTTTCATCAGTGAAGGAGAAATAAAATCCTTTACAGATAAGCAAATGCTTAGAGATTTTGTCACCACCAGGCCTGCCTTACAAGAGACCCTGAAGGAAGCACTAAACATGGAAAGGAAAAACCAGTACCAACCATTGCAAAAACATGCCAAAATGTAAAGACCATTGAGGCTAGGAAGAAACTGCATCAACTAACAAGCAAAATAACCAGTTAATATCATAATGGCAGGATCAAGTTCACACATAATAATATTAACCTTAAATGTAAATGGACTAAATGCTCCAATTAAAAGACACAGACTGGCAAACTGGATAGAGTCAAGACCCATCAGTTTGCTGTATTCAGGAGACCCATCTCATATGCAGAGACATACATAGGCTCAAAATAAAGGCATGGAGGAAGATATACCAAGCAAATGGAGAACAAAAAAAAAGCAGGGGTTGCAATCCTAGTCTCTGATAAAACACACTTTAAACCATCAAAGATCAAAAGAGACAAAGAAGGCCATTACATAATGGTAAAGGGATCAATTCAACAGGAAGAGCTAAGTATCCTAAATACATATGCACCCAATACAGGAGCACCTAGATTCACAAAGCAAGTCCTTAGAGACTTACAAAGAGACTTAGACTCCCATACAATAATAATGGGAGACTTCAACACCCCACTGTCAACATTAGACAGATCAACGAGACAGAAAGTTAAAAATGATATCCAGGAATTGAACTCATCTCTGCAGCAAGCAGACCTAATAGACATCTACAGAACTCTCCACCCCAAATCAACAGAATAAACATTCTTCTCAGCACCACATCACACTTATTCCAAAATTGACCACATAATTGGAAGTAAAGCACTCCTCAGCAAATGTACAAGAACAGAAAGTATAACAAACTGTCTCTCAGACCACAGTGCAATCAAACTAGAACTCAGGACTAAGAAACTCAATCAAAACCGCTCAACTACATGGAAACTGAATAACCTGCTCCTGAATGACTACTGGGTATATAACGTAATGAAGTCAGAAATAAAGATGTTCTTTGAAACCAATGAGAACAAAGATACAACATACCAGAATCTCTGGGACACATTTAAAGCAGTGTGTAGAGGGAAATTTATAGCACTAAATGCCCACAAGAGAAAGCTGCAAAGATCTAAAATTGACACCCTAACATCACAATTAAAAGAACTAGAGAAGCAAGAGCAAACACATTCAAAAGCTAGCAGAAGGCAAGAAATAACTAAGATCAGAGCAGAACTGAAGGAGAAGAGACACAAAAAACCCTCCAAAAAAATCAATGAATCCAGGAGTTGGTTTTTTGAAAAGATCAACAAAATTGATAGATTGCTAGCAAGATTAATAAAGAAGAAAAGAGAGAAGAATCAAATAGACGCAATAAAAAATGATAAAGGGGATATCACCACCGAACCCACAGAAATACAAACTACCATCAGAGAATACTATAAACACCTCTACGCAAATAAACTAGAAAATCTAGAAGAAATGGATAATTTTCTGGACACTTACACTGTCCCAAGACTAAACCAGGAAGAAGCTGAATCCCTGAATAGACCAATAGCACACTCTGAAATTGAAGCAATAATTAATAGCCTACCAACCAAAAAAAGTCCAAGACCAGATGGATTCACAGCTGAATTCTACCAGAGGTACAAGGAGGAGCTGGTACCATTCCTTCTGAAACTATTCCAATCAATAGAAAAAGAGGGAATCCTCCCTAACTCATTTTATGAGGCCAACATCATCCTGATATCAAAGCCTGGCAGAGACACAACAAAAAAAGAGAATTTTAGACCAATATCCCTGATGAACATTGATGCAAAAATCCTCAATAAAATACTGGCAAACCAAATCCAGCAGCACATCAAAAAGCTTATCCACCATGATCAAGTGGGCTTCATCCCTGGGATGCAAGGCTGGTTCAACATACACAAATCAATAAACGTAATCCAGCATATAAACAGAACCAAAGGCAAAAACCACATGATTATCTCAATAGATGCAGAAAAGGCCTTTGACAAAATTCAACAGCCCTTCATGCTAAAAACACTCAATAAATTCGGTATTGATGGAACATATCTCAAAATAATAAGAGCTATTTATGACAAACCCACAGCCAGTATCATACTGAATGGGCAAAACCTGGAAAAATTCCCTTTGAAAACTGGCACAAGACAGGGATGTCCTCCCTCACTACTCCTATTCAACATAGTGTTGGAAGTTCTGGCTAGGGCAATCAGGAAAGAGAAAGAAATCAAGGGTATTCAGTTAGGAAAAGAAGAAGTCAAATTGTCTCTGTTTACAGATGACATGATTGTATATTTAGAAAACCCCATTGTCTCAGCCCAAGATCTCCTTAAGTTGATAAGAAACTTCAGCAAAGACTCAAGATACAAAATTAATGTGCAAAAATCACAAGCATTCTTATACACCAGTAACAGAGAAACAGAAAGCCAAATCATGAATGAACTTCCATTCACAATTGCTTCAAAGAGAATAAAATACCTAGGAATCCAACTTACAAGGGATGTAAAGGACCTCTTCAAGGAGAACTACAAACCACTGCTCAGTGAAATAAAAGAGGACACAAACAAATGGAAGAACATACCATGCTCATGGATAGGAAGAATCAATATCGTGAAAATGGCCATACTGCCCAAGGTAATTTATAGATTCAATGCCATCACCATCAAGCTACCAATGAGTTTCTTCACCGAATTGGAAAAAACTGCTTTAAAGTTCATATGGAACCAAAAAAGAGCCCGCATCTCCAAGACAATCCTAAGTCAAAAGAACAAAGCTGGAGGCATCACGCTACCTGACTTCAAACTATACTACAAGGCTACAGTAACCAAAACAGCATGGTACTGGTACCAAAACAGAGATATAGACCAATGGAACAGAACAGAGTCCTCAGAAATAATACCACACATCTACAGCCATCTGATCTTTGACAAACCTGACAAAAACAAGAAATGGGGAAAGGATTCCCTATTTAATAAATGGTGCTGGGAAAGTTGGCTAGCCATAAGTAGAAAGCTGAAACTGGATCCTTTCCTTACTCCTTATACGAAAATTAATTCAAGATGGATTAGAGACTTAAATGTTAGACCTAAAACCGTAAAAACCCTAGAAGAAAACCTAGGTGATACCATTCAGGACATAGGCATGGGCAAGGACTTCATGTCTAAAGCACCAAAAGCAAAGGCAACAAAAGCCAAAATTGACAAATGGAATCTAATTAAACTAAAGAGCTTCTGCACAGCAAAAGAAACTACCATCAGAGTGAACAGGCAACCTACAGAATGGGAGAAAATTTTTGCAATCTACTCATCTGACAAAGGGCTAATATCCAGAACCTACAAAGAACTCAAACAAATTTACAAGAAAAAAACAAACAACCCCATCAAAAAGTGGGCAAAGGATATGAACAGACATTTCTCAAAAGAAGACATTCATACAGCCAACAGACATATGAAAAAATGCTCATCATCACTGGCCATCAGAGAAATGCAAATCAAAACCACAATGAGATACCATCTCACACCAGTTAGAATGGCGATCATTCAAAAGTCAGGAAACAACAGGTGCTGGAGAGGATGTGGAGAAATAGGA
>NW_020260758.1:0-619 GCF_003255815.1 Theropithecus gelada
CTGCAGTTTTCCATGCATCTCATCGATTAACTTGGCATACTTCTCAGTTGTAATGATTTCACCAGGATTCAAAAACTGACGTGGATTCAAAAACTGCCAGAAGACTGGCAGCTGACCACCAAACAGTGACCATGACCTTTTTTTGGTACAAGTTTGACTTTGGGAAGTGGTTTGGAGCTTCTTCTCAGTCCAACCAGTGAGCTGGCAGTTGTATGAAATCCACTTTTCATGGCATGTCACAATCTGATCAAGAAATGGTTCATTGTTTCATAGAATAAGAGAAGATGACACTTCAAAGGATGATTTTTAAAATATTTGGTCAGCTCATGAGGCACCCACTTATCAAGATTTCTCAGCTTTCCAATTGGCTTCAAATTTGGATGACCATAGAATGGTCGACATTCAGTTTTTCGCCAACTTCTCGTGTATCTGTAAGAGGATCGAATTCAGTGGTTGCTCTGAATTGGTCGTTATCAACTTCTGGCCCAGAGCCTGGGGCTGAGGCTGCCATGACCACCCTGTTCTCTTCCTTCTGGGGTCCCCAGGAAGCTCCTAGGACTGAATGAGCCCCACAAAATACAGTGGCCAGGATGGGAGGGCTGGAGGTCAACTACCCCCC
>NW_020260758.1:683-3876 GCF_003255815.1 Theropithecus gelada
TTTTAAAATATTTGGTCAGCTCATGAGGCACCCACTTATCAAGATTTTTCAGCTTTCCAATTGGCTTCAAATGCTGGATGACCATAGAATGGTCGACATTCAGTTTTTCGCCAACTTCTCGTGTATGTGTAAGAGGATCGAATTCAGTGGTTGCTCTGAATTGGTCGTTATCAACTTCTGGCCCAGAGCCTGGGGCTGAGGCTGCCATGACCACCCTGTTCTCTTCCTTCTGGGGTCCCCAGGAAGCTCCTAGGACTGAATGATCCCCACAAAATACAGTGGCCAGGATGGGAGGGCTGGAGGTCAACTACTCCCCCGCCTCTGCCACCACAACCAAGAGGCCCCCATGGAGGTAGAACCCCAGATGTGGGTCCCTGTGGGATGCAGGCTCCCACGGATATTTCAGGGGATGAGCATTGGTCCTCCTGGCTGACAGGAGCCTGGTGGGCACTGGGTGTGTGGGGCCTGTATAGGTGGGTTGGACAGAACTGGGCCTAACCAGGGAGCCAGAGACTGGTGTGTCTTCCAGATTTCCTATGAGATCCCCTATCTGGTCATAGATGATGGTGATTTCTCTTTAAGTACTGAATCCCTGTAAGGTGTTAGGCACTCCATTCTTACCAAGTTTATTTTGTTACCTGGTAGAACTTGGCTCATAAACAAGAAAATGGTGAAGAGGAGGACAGGAATCCTCACGGCTGAAGAAAGAAGAAAGTTTGGCTTCATTTCCAGGAGGCAGAGAAAACTTCCGTCTGTGGCTCTCCAGCACCAGTGGAATGTCTCTGTTTGGATAATAAGAGCCTTTCTGTACCTCATTAGGGATATTCATAGATAGAGGTGTTCTATGCATGCAAAATTGCTTTTATGGGAGGATTGATGTGGGTGCACAGTTTTGGCCGGAAAACCTTGTTAAATGGGAATATAAGCTACAAACATTTTGGCAAAAGATGAAAGTTTATGAACAAACAACCATTTATATTGTTACAATAAGTTAGACTGTGTTGAGAAACCAGTTGCTTTCGTTAATGATCAGACATTTTTTTAGCGAACACTTCCCAGACTTTACTAGCCCTGCTAAGAATTAATCACCCCACTTGCTCCTGGTCTGAAACCCCAAAGTACTTTGTTGATGTTACAGTGCTTACTGCCTTGTATGTTAGATTAGTGAAGGTATATTTGCCTCTTCCACTGCTGTATGAGCTTCTTGCTTGCTAGGACAAGGCTATATTCCTCAGAGCAGAGGAGGGATTTGAATCATGAGGCCATTTATTCTCTAATCCTCTTCACCAAGTGGAACAAAACAGAACAGCGAAAGACCACTGCACATGGAAGCAGGAGGTCTGGATTTGGGTTCTAGATCTCCAGAGCTATTACTAACTGGAGGTATGGGTATAGTCAGGAAAATTGTCTTCCTTAGGTGCTTCCTTGATAGCACCTATAAAGGTTGAGATCTGTTGGATCTAGATCAGGGGATTCTCAATCATTACTATGCATAAAATCAACTGGGAGAGTTGCTTTGCAATATAGATGCTTAGTTCCATCTCATGATATTTTTACTGTTTTTTAAAATTGATCTAGTATTTTTCATTAAATAATGTAAACTTTCTTAGTCTACATCTAATAAAACTCCCACTGGGATACAAATACATTGAATGATATTAGCAGCAGAATCTTTAAATAAAGTATCTATATACAACTATTAACCCAAACCACTTTTTTTCATTCCTTATTATTTCATGCTGTTTGTCACCATTGTCATCATAATCAGGATCATCCTACATTGCTGAACACCCATTATGAACCATATGGCATAAACATTTTTCCTACTCATAAGGAGCATATATTCTCTATATGCATATGAAATTAATGTCTGAACAAAGTGGCTTAAACAAGGCAGAAGTTTATTTCTTTCTCACTTAAATCTATAGTTACACCTATCATGGCTGGTACAGATGCTTGCCAAATTCATTAGGGACGCAAGACCCTTCCAGCTGTCTGATCTGCTGTACTTTAGAAGAGGCTCCAGTTTGGTTGCTAAATGCCCACCTATCATTTTTTAATTCCAGGCAGCAGGAGAGAAAATAGCCAAGAGAGAAAAACAAGGGAACATCTACCCCTCCTTTTAAATTTTTTAACCAACCCCCCCTTTTTTTTAACCCAATTTGTTGAGCTCTGATTACATTTAAAAAGCTGTGCATGTTTAAGGTATGCATCTCAGTGAGTCTGGGGATAAGTATACATTATGAACACCACTACCCTTAAGATTATAAACGTATCCTTCACCTCCCAAAGTCCCCCCCATCATTATTATTATTATTACTGGTAAGAAATTTTGGTAAGAACACAAAATCCACCCTTTTAGCAAATTTTCAGTATGCAATACAGTATTCTTAGCTATAAGCACTGTGCTGTAAATGAGACCTCCAGAACTGACTTATATGGTATATCTGAAACTTTGTGTTCTAACCACATCTACCCATTTTCCCTGCACCACAGCCCCTGGCAACCACCATCCTACTCTCTGCTTTTGTGAGTTTGTCTATTTTAGATTTCAAATGCAAGTGAAATCATATAGTAATTGTCATTCTGTGGCTGGCCTTTTTCATATAACGTAATGCCCTCGAAGTCTACCCATGTTGTCATAAATGACAGGGATTCATTATTATGTAACACTGAATAATATTCCAATGCATATATGTATTACCCATTTATCCTGATACTCTCCCTCCACCTGCCTCCCAACAGGCCCCAGTGTGTGTTGTTCCCCTCTCAGTATCCATGTGTTCTCATTGTTCTGCTTCCACTTGTAAGTGAGAACATGCAGTGTTTGATTTTCTGTTCCCGGGTTAGTTTGCTGAGGATAATGGCTTCCAGCTCCATCTATGTCCCTGCAAAGGACATGATCTCATTCCCTTTTATGGCTGCATAGTATTTCACGGTGTATATGTACCACATTTTCTTTATCCAGTCTATCATTGATGGACATTTGGGTTGATTCCATGTCTTTGCTGTTGTGACTAGTGCTGCAATGAACATGTGTGTGCATGTATCTTTATAACAGAATGATTTATATTCCTTTGGGTATATACACAGTAATGAGATTGCTGGATCAAGTGATATTTCTGGTTCTAGGTCTTTGAGGAATCACCATACTGTCTTCCACAATGGTTGAACTAATTTACATTCCACCAAC
>NW_020260759.1:0-3875 GCF_003255815.1 Theropithecus gelada
GATCCACCTGCCTCCTCCTCTCAAAGTGCTGGAATTACAGGCGTAAGTCACCACGCCCAACCATTACTGGTGTAATTTCTAAGCCACTCTCTCACACCCACTCCCATTTTTTTTTTTTTTTTTTAAAGAACCAGCTTTAT
The DNA here is from genome assembly GCF_003255815.1 of Theropithecus gelada. Lineage (NCBI taxonomy): Eukaryota > Metazoa > Chordata > Mammalia > Primates > Cercopithecidae > Theropithecus > Theropithecus gelada. The sequence continues at coordinate 141 of NW_020260759.1, forward strand.
GGCTATATTTTTTCCCAGAGAACCAGTTACCCATTTCAAGTACAAATAAGACACGGTGTTTAAAAACCAAAAATGCCAATTTGCACAGAAGTCTCCAAATACCCAGTCGATTTGAGCCTTGAGAATAACATGAAGCTGTTGGCTGAATATAACTTCCCTTTCCATATGTCTGCCTGTGAGTTAGACACAAGGACGAAGCCACGAGCTAGGGACATAAAGGCAGGAACCACCAAAGCAGCCGAGACTCCAAATAAAAGCTCGAAGGACCAACACAAATGCACCACACCCTGCACACCCTCCTCTCCTTCCTTTTCAGAATCTCCAGAGGATGAAACAGGGACCTCTCCTCAGACGTCCCACGGTGCAGGCGGCCAGAGGGGAAGGCGGCAGCAGCCTGAATGAGGTGACCAGGAAATCACATTCCACAGACAGAAATTCTCCATGTGCTTTACATCCTCTGTCTCTGAAGAACTATGCCACTCTAACAGTCGCTAGAAAACCACCTTCAAGTATCATTTACCATTTCAAGCAAAGAAAACAGTGGTGGGGCATGAGGGAAAAACATAGCCATGTGTTTTGGGGTATTAAATAAGGTTTTTTCTGTTATAAACATATAATTTTACATTCTCAGCTTTCTGTATAATTGATAGGCTTCCTAATTAGCAGACATAGTAATAAAAAGTGAATTCCAAGTGTAAGATCAGAGGACCTGTTCACGTGGCTTCAGGTTCTGCTACTGTGTTTCAACTTAAGAAAATGGTTCTGTGCATTGGTAACAAGGCCTGAGAGTCTGTGTGAGAGTCTGTGTGGCTGTCATCAGGGTTCGTGCTGGCTCCGTAGCAGAGGATGTTACACTGTTACATTATCTTCTACAAAAAATCCTGAAAAAATGAAGGCTGAATAGACATACACACCCTCCCAAAATAATTCAAATGTCCACCGATATGAAAAACAGATGAATTACGCTTTCCATCATGGAATATTCCTCAGCAGTGAAAACAAACTATAGCCGCAGGTGCCAACTAGGATAAAGAAAACCTTTTAAACACGTTTAAAGTGAACTGACTAGGCGGAATTCCTCGATTACAGGCATCTGCTCCAAAAGGGTACTGTTCTGAATCCTGTGATGTAGAATGATAGTTAGCAACCCTGTTTCGGGGCACATCTAGAAAAAAAATAAAATAATGACTATACAATTTTAAATTCTTTGTAAATTATAATTATTACTATGAAAATTCTAAAAATGTGAAAATCTTCCCAACTGTTGTTGGACAAGCTTCTAAATAAATACCCTGGCATTGCTTGCCACACCCACAGGTGTGCCAAAATAAATGAAAATATAGCCCAAGTTAGTAGAATCGAAACCTGAAGATGTACGAGCCGTCCCTGCCTCGCTATCTATACATCGTGTAGAAATTTAAGAGCAGGTAGCAACACTGCAATGCAAGGCTCAAACCAACTGGGTATTTGGAAACTTCTATGCAAATTGGCATTTTCGGTTTTTAAACACGGTGTTATTTGTACTTCAAACAGGTAACTTTTTGATTTCCTTGGAAAAAATATAGCCATAAACCTGGTCTTAAAAAAAAAAAAAAATACGGGAGTGGGTATGAGAGAGAGTAGCTTAGAAATTTTAAAAGTATCAGCAGGGAGCAGTGGCTCATGCCCGTAATCCCAGCACTTTGAGAGGTAGGCCCAAGGGGCCTTTGAGTACACCGGTCTCCTCTGCTGCCTTCCTGCTGGACTGACCCCAGGAGATTCACTGGGTTTCCACCCCTGTCTCATTTAACATCCCAAGGGTGGTCTTCATCCTCGTCTGGGGCTCAGCTCTGCCCCAATTTCCTAAATCTCTGCCTTCAGAGCCTGAAGACACCCACGCCCAGGGTCACCCTAACTCCACATTTACCCCAGAGAGTCCCAATTTTATGTTTTCCCAGCATCGCCTTAGTGATAATTTATCCTGTCAATTCCAACTGCCTTCACACCTCACCCTTGCTGTCTCCCAGCAGACCCCACTCAGATGCACATGCCCCAGACCCCACACCCAGGTCTGTGCATGCTGCCCTGCTCTGTCCATGTGGGGACCAGCTCTCTTTCTTGAGGAATCAGCTGGCGATCATCTCCTTGTGGAGGGCTGCCCTGACTTCCAACTCTCTCCAGCAAAGGCAGAAGCCATCCTCGGTACTTCCCCAAAACTCAGGCCAAGTATGAAGATGGCGCAGATGCTAGCTGTGCCTGGGATGCCATGGGCAGGGTCCCCAGATGCTCTGCACATGGCCCGGGGCACCGCCTGAACACAGCAAGTGCTGAAGAAACAAAACCGACGTGCGCTGACCTCTGATAGGGCCCCCTTCACCATCCACATCTGTCTCCCCTCTGGACAGTAAAATCCACAAGACACGGAGGGCTTGTCTCACTCATCTTCAAACTCCCAGGGTCACCCTGGTAGGTAAAGGGGACTCAAATGTCTTCTGAAGGAAGTTTATTATGAATGACTCCAACCACGGCAGAAGTGGCCGTGGAACCAGTGCTAACCAATTCAGGGTTTGTTCACTGTTTCTCAGTTCATTATCACAACTCATTCTCACAGAGCAGCCACGCACAGATCCTCAGACGGCTACAGAGAGTGGGACGATGGCGCCAAGTCACGTGAACGTTCTGTTGCAGACTGGGAGACACCGGTCAGACACGGACCCAGGCAGAGCACAGACCTCGCGTTAAATCTGCTCCATGTAAACAGCACTCCCTGCCAGGCCCTTTCCTATCCACACAGCTTCTACAAATTCAACTCTCGCACCTGACACCTAAGAATACTGCACACCCCCATGTGAACCCCCCATTTACCTCCCAAAATGACCCGGCACGGCCGAGTACAAAAAATTTCAACATAAGGGAACTGGAGGGCATGTGGGGCTTTCTCAAGTCCCTGCTGCCTCCTGATGGGAGGGCCCAATGCTTCACACCCCTAGTGAAGGGCGGGTCTCTTTGGCCCCCCGGCTTTGACCTGGAGCTTAAATCAGCTTTAACTAATTTCACTTTCCAGGACCAACTTCAAAGGCCTGCAAAGCCAGAGAAGGGAGAGGAGATGGAACACGCCCTCACCTCAGACCTGCCGCAAGCACGCACTTCTCAGATGCGTCCCAAGGTGCACAGCGTGTCCGATGCCTGTTTCACATCCACCGACCTGCAGGTCTTCTATGTGGCATCAGCCTCCTGGGCACTGGAAAAAAGAGGTATAATGGCAAGTCCCCTCTGCAGCAAAGGTGAGACAAAGGGACCCAACGAATGGAACTGACCTTTTTCTGACAGTCTCAAAACAGAAGGAAAATACTGTACAGCCAACTTCCCCTCACGCAGGTTTATTTACCTGTGACTCAGAGGCCACGACAGACAACTTCAGGTTCTTACCGTTTCCTATTTTCCCCATCCAGGAAGCCTTTGTTTTTAATATCGTACAAACTTGCCATTTTGTAGGCCAAAAACAGCAAATATTGGCAGTTTCCTACAGTTCAACTGAATAAAATATGATCATGGCCTTTTGTGAAACCATGAAGAAAAGGTGGATATCTCCATATGTGTTTCCAGACTGGCTTTGTTCCTGAAGCGGTAACTCTGTTCCCTCAGGATTTTAGACACTGAAGAATAAACATCAATATCCCACCAAGAAAACCAAAGGAATGAAATAATTTTGCATCCACCTTGGAGCCTTTTTAGGACAAGGCAGGACACAAACTT
>NW_020260760.1:0-3874 GCF_003255815.1 Theropithecus gelada
TGTCCTCATGGGCAGAGAGGCAAAAGACAGTGGAGAAGTAGAATTAGGAGATGAGCCTGGCAGGCAGAAGGAGGAAGCGGAGGAAAAAGCCATGACAAGGAAAGCATGAACAAGCCTCAGCACCTAAGCAAACAGATGGGAAGTTTGCCAAGGTAGGGAAACTTCCTTTACCTAGATCACAAAGAGAGAAGTAAAACAGACAGGGGGCACTACTGAGCTGGTTTCTAGATGTTTCTTCTCTCATGCTTCCCATCTTAATGAACCTGAGTGTGAAATCTGAATTGTGAGGAGAAATTTTTGAGACCTGGACAATTTCCGCATAAACTGGGTAATGGGTGAAATTAATACATTGCTAATTTTGTTGAGTGTGATTCTGGTACTCTAGTTATGTTAAAAAGCAAAACAATAACAACAAAAATAGTCCTCAGAGAAGCAGCTGCAGTAAATTTACAGATAAAATGGTGTCTTGGATTGGCTTCAAGATGCTCTATCCTGAAAACAGAAAGCGTGGGGTGGGGAGGGGGTTGGATGAAATAAGAAGAGCAAAGTGTTAAAGGGCAAGTAGGGAACAGAGAGATTTGTTATATATTCTCTCTACTTTAGTTCCTTCTTCAATATTTTTCATTGTAAATTTGAAAAAAAATTGACTATCCCTTCCAAGATAATTTGGAGAGGAAAAACAGAGAAAACTTTCATTTCCAGGGTGTGAGTGGAGAACACTGCAAACTGTTTGGTCTCACTCCTGCCATCTGTTGACATCTGTGGGACTTAATATCCTGTAGGAACAGAAACTGAGAGCCAGAAGAAAGTGGTTTAAATTAGTTACCAATAAATTAGATATGAACATAAGGCAAACTTGAAACATTTAGCTCCTCCACGTACATTTCATTAAAATTTTCCTAAGATAAAAAAACAGCTCCTACATTTTTGGGGATGAAAAATGTTCATATGTTGATATGATGATCAAGACTTCACTATATACATTTCTTAAAACTCATTAACTAGAACTTAAAATGTGAGAAATTTTGTCTCAATTATACCTCAGTGAAGCTAATTCTTAACAGAAACCCCCAAAATCCCAGCTTGCTCCACAACCCAGTCCACTTGATCCCAGATATGTTACATAAAGTAAAAATTATTATTTTTTGAGACAGAGTCTCAGTGTCCCCCAGGCTGTAGTGCAGTGGCATGTTCTCTGCTCACTGCAACCTCCATCTCCTGGATTCAAGCAATTCTCTTGCTTCAGGCTCCAGAGTAGTTGGGATTACCGGCGTGAGCCACCATGCCTGGCTAATTTCTGTATTTTTAGTAGAGACGAGGTTTCACCATGTTGGCCAGGCAGGTCTCGAACTCCTGAGCTCAGGTGACCTGCCGACCTTAGCCTCCCAAAGTGCTGGGATTACAGGTGTGAGCCACCATGCTCAGTCGTGAAAATTATTTCAACTGATTGACACACTACTTCTTAGTCTGGGAAATGGGGATTCCAATTCTTAACTTCCACACTGGTTGAAGAGATGAATATGGCAATGACTATAAAGCCCTGTCCCTGGGACAGGACAATGGCTCAGCACATGCTGACAGAATAATTTTTTACAAGACCTGGTCTGCACCATGAATGCAGCAGCCTGAATAAAGCACTGAGAGAAGAAATGTAGGGACAATGATGGAAGTGCCCTGAATGAGGGTATCAGATCTGGGGAACGTTCCCCACGAGGAGAACCAGCTGAGAGGTTCTGAGCCTCAGACGGGACAGTGTAGGGCACAAGATGTCAGACATTAGCAAAGGAAACCCACGATGGTTTAGGGCAGAGAAGGCACTGCAGGAAGGCAATACATAAGAAGTCCCCACCTGGGGTTGGGCTGTCCTCCCTTACCCTGCAGGCAGTCCTCTCATGGGTAACATGCGAGTGGAGGAAGAGGAGCTGGGGACTAAAATAGTTCTAAAATTAGCTCTGTGATCCTCAAAGGTGGCCTTGGAAATCCTCAGTACCAGGGTAGAGCCTCTTCTTGTTAAAAAAAAGGACCCAAAGTCTTCCAGAGAAGAAAACCATTGTAGGCAGGTTCCTGGGAACAGATCCCGAGTGTGGGCATCACAACAGAGCCTGTCCTGAAACGATGCTTACACTAAACACAGCTTATCCTGTCGGTGCTTCCAGAATAAGGAAGTGTTGATATTCATTATAATATTTAACACATTGAGAATTTAATATATGCCAGGGACGGTTCCAGGCATGGCACAAATTTTTCTGCATTCAATCTTCACAAATGTCCTATGAAGTGACTATTACCCACCAATTTCAGATGATGAAACAGGCACAAAACATTTAAATACCTTTCTCAAAGCAACACAGCCAAGAAAGTGGTAGAGCCTGGGTTTCAGTTCTCACTGTAAAGGGTTATGTCTTAACCAGTAGGCAGGGCTCTGACATTTCTCAATGAATCTGCACAGGTTAGGAGGGGATCTGGGTCAAGCTAGATTAGCTTGCAAGGTCATGAGGTATATCTTGACTGATGGGTCTCTCTACCTTGGGGTTCTGCTTACAATTTTTCCATAATGAAATGATTAAAATCAGTTATTTGGCCAGTCCACAGCCCCAGAGGCATTTAAAAAAACTGCTGGGCCCAATGGTTGCTGTTACTCCCACTCCACTAACCAAGGAAGCCCTACCAACCTGGTGAGGATGAAACTCACCTTTTTTCCCTTGCCCAAATGCGTATATATGGGGCTTGGGAAGTCCTGCCCTAGAAACCATAAAATCTAATCAGATGAGTTTTATTACTCTTATATAATGTGGCTCACTTTCCAACCTGACTCTGGTACAGCATCACATGACAGCAGATGCTGAAGGAAGTTATTTTAGCCCAAAATATACTTCTTTGACAAGTTTTGAAGTGGCTGCCACAGGCGCAACATACTGAAATGGATAGCCCCGCAAAGCTGCCTTTAGTGGGAAAATTTGCATCTGTAGCAAATCTCCACTAATGTAGCCAGATCTCCTTCGTTCTAAGCCTTTCCTAGGTCTGGAAGAGACAGCCAGTTTGACGCATGGTGGCTCACACCTGCAATCCCAGCACTCTGGGAGGCCGAGGCTGGTGGATCACCTGAGGTCACGAGGTCAAGACCAGCCTGAGCAACATGGTGAAACCCCATCTCTACTAAAAATACAAAAATCAGCCAGGCGTGGTGGTGGGCACCTGTAGTCCCAGCTACTCAGGAGGCTGAGGCAGGAGAACTGCTCAAACCGGGGAGGTGGTAGTGGCAGTGAGCTGAGATCACGCCACTGCACTCTAGCCTGGGCGACAGAGCAAGACTCTCTCTCAAAAAAACAAAAACAAACAAAGAAACAAAAATAACTGAAAACATACATTTACCATCTATTCTGTGGGCTGCCAACTAAGAGGCTTCATCTACATAACAAGAACTTTGATCTATGCAATCCCCTTAACTCTGGCATACTTCTGATTCCAGTCTTTTGGCAACAGCTTAAGTCTCTCAACCAATTGTCCACTAAAGAATACCTAAGTGCCCCCATGAGGTGTAAACCCGTTTGGAGATACTGGATTTTTGGGAGGAACCCATGTGTATCTTTCTCATATTGATTTATGATTTTCTGAGGCAGGATCTCGCTGTGTTGCCCAGGCTGGCATGCAGTGCAGCCAACATAGCTCGTTACAGCCTCCACCTCCCGGACTCAACTGACTGGGCCACCGAAGTAGCTGAGACCACAGGCATGGGACACCACGCTCTGCTAATCTTTTATTTTTCTAATTTCACGTAGAGACAGGGTGTCTCACTGTGCCGCCCAGGCTGCTCTGGAACTCCTGCCCTCCCACAGTGCTCAGCCTGATTTATGATTTTACCTGAAATTCCTGT
>NW_020260761.1:0-3874 GCF_003255815.1 Theropithecus gelada
TTCCACTCAGAGAGTTACATCTGTATTTCGTGGATCTCTTTGCTAGACTTATTTCTGTGGAATCTGTGAACAGATATTTCGGATCCCTTTGAAGACTATAGGGCCAAAGGAAATATCCTCCGATAACAAAGAGAAAGAAGCTTTCTGAGAAACTTCTTTGTGTTCTGTGAAATCATCTCACAGAGTTACAGCTTTCCCCTCAAGAAGTCTGTCACTAAGACAGGTCTTCTGGAATTGGCAAAGTGATATTTGAAAGCGCATAGAGGGCTATGGTGAAAAAGGAAATATCCTCAGATGAAATATGGGAAGAAGCTTTCTCAGAAACTGCTTAGTGTTCTGTTAATTCATGTCACAGGGTTACATCTGTATTTCATGGATCTCTTTACTCGGCTTATTTCTGTGTAATCTGAGAACAGATATTTCGGATCCCTTTGAAGACTATAGGGCTAAAGGAAATATCCTCCAATAACAAAGAGAAAGAAGCTTTCTGAGAAACTACTTTGTGTTCTGTGAAATCATCCAACAGAGTTACAGCTTTCCCCTGATGAAGCCTTTCGCTAAGACAGTTCTTGTGGAATGGACAAAGTGATATTTGGAAGCCCATAGAGGGCTACCGTGAAAAAGGAAATATTCTCAGATGAAATATGGAAAGAATCTTTCTGAGAAACTGCTTAGTGTTCTGTTAATTCATCTCACAGAGTTACATCTGTATTTCTTGGATCTCTTTGGTAGCCTTATTTCTGTGGATTCTGAGAACAGATATTTCGGGTCCCTCTGAAGACTATAGGGCCAAAGGAAATATCCTCCGATAACAAAGAGAAAGAAGCTTTCTGAGAAACTTCTTTGTGTTCTGTGAAATCATGTCACAGAGTTACAGCTTTCCCCCCAAGAAGCCTTTCGCTAAGAGAGTTCTTGTGGAATTGGCAAAGTGATATTTGGAAGCCCATAGTGGGCTAAGGTGAAAAAGGAAATAGCCTCAGATGAAATCTGGAAAGAAGATTTCTGAGAAACTGCTCTGTGATATGTGACTTCCACTCAGAGAGATACATCTGTATTTCGTGGATCTCTTTGCTAGCCTTATTTCTGTGAAATCTGAGAACAGATATTTCTTATCCCTTTGAAGACTATAGGGCCAAAGGAAACATCCTCCGATAACAAAGAGAAAGAAGCTTTCTTGGAAACTTCTTTGTGTTCTGTGAAATCATCTCACAGAGTTACAGCTTTCTCCTCCAGAAGCCTCTCGCTAAGACAGTTCTTGTGGAATTGGCAAAGTGATATTTGGAGGCCCATAGAGGGTAGGGTGAAAAAGGAAATATCCTCCGATGAAATCTGGAAAGAAGATATCTGAGAAACTGCTCTGTGATGTGTGACTTCCACTCACAGAGTTACATCTGTATTTCTTGCATCTCTTTACTAGCCTTATTTCTGTGGAATCTGAAAACAGATATTTCGGATCCCTCTGAAGACTATAGGGCCAAAGGAAACATCCTGCGATAATAAAGAGAAAGAAGCTTTCTGAGAAACTTCTTTGTGTTCTGTGAAATCATCTCACAGAGTTACAGCTTTCCCCGCAAGAAGCCTTTCGCTAAGACAGTTCTTGTGGAATTGGAAAAGTGATGTTTGGAAGCCCATAGAGGGCTATGGTGAAAAAGGAAATATCCTCACATGAAATCTGGAAGGAAGCTTTCTGAGAAACTGCTTCGTGTTCTGTTAATTCATCTCACAGAGTTACATCTGTATTTCGTGGATCTCTTTGGTTGCCTTATTTCTGTGGAATCTGAGAACAGATATTTCAGATCACTTTGATGACTATAGGGCCAAAGGAAATATCCTCCGATAACAAAGAGAAAAAAGCTTTATGGGAAACTTCTTTGTGTTCTGTGAAATCATCTCACAGAGTTACAGCTTTCTCCTTAAGAAGCCTTTCGCTAAGACACTTCTTGAGGAATTGGCAAAGTGATATTTGGAAGCCCATAGAGGGCTATGGCGAAAAAGGAAATATCCTCAGATGAAATCTGGAAAGAAGCTTTCTGGGAAACTGTTCTGCGATGTGTGACTTCCACTCACAGAGTTACATCTGTGTTTCATGGATCTCTTTGCTAGCCTTATTTCTGTGGAATCTGAGAACCGATATTTCGGATCCCTTTGAAGACTATAGGGCCAAGGGAAACATCCTCCGATAGCAAAGAGAAAGAAGCTTTCTTAGAAACTTCCTTGTGTTCTGTGAAATCATCTCAGAGAGTTACAGCTTTCCCCTCAAGAAGCCTTTCGCTAAGACAGTTCTTGTGGAGTTGGCAAAGTGATATTTGGAAGCCCTTAGAGGGCTATGGTGAAAAAGTAAATATCCTCAGATGAAATCTGGAATTAAGCTTTCTGAGAAACTGATTAGTGTTCTGTTAATTCATCTCACAGAGTTACATCTGTATTTCGTGGATCTCTTTGCTAGCCTTATTTCTGTCGAATCTGGGAACAGATATTTCGGATCCCTTTGAGGAGAATAGGGCCAAAGGAAATATCCTCCGATTACAAAGAGAAAGAAGCTTTCTGAGAAACTTCTTTGTGTTCTGTGAAATCATCTCACAGAGTTACAGCTTTCCCCTCAAGAAGCCTTTCGCTAAGACAGTTCTTGTGGAATTGGCAAAGTGATATTTGGAAGCACATAGAGAGCTAAGTTGAAAAAGGAAATAGACTCAGATGAAATCTGGAAAGAAGATTTCTGAGAAACTGCTCTGTGATATGTGACTTCCACTCAGAGAGATACATCTGCATTTCGTGCATCTCTTTGCTAGCCGTATTTCTGTGGAATCTGAGAACAGATATATCGGATCCCTTTGAAGACTATAGGGCCAAAGGAAATATCCTCCGATAACAAAGAGAAAGAAGCTTTCTGAGAAACTTCTTTGTGTTCTGTGAAATCATCTCACAGAGTTACAGCTTTCCCCTCAAGGAGCATTTCGCTAAGACAGTTCTTGTGGAGTTGGCAAAGTGATATTTGGAAGCCCATAGAGGGCTATGTTGAAAAAGTAAATATTCTAAGATGAAATCTGGAAAGAAGCTTTCTGAGAAGCTGCTTGGTGTTCTGTTAATTCATCTCACAGTGTTACATCTGTATTTCGTGAATCTCCTTGCTAGACTTATTTCTGTGGAATCTGAGAACAGATATTTCGGATCCCTTTGAGGACTATAGGGCCAAAGGAAATATCCTCCGATAACAAAGAGAAAGAAGCTTTCTGAGAAACTTCTTTGTGTTCTATGAAATCGTCTCACAGAGTTACAGCTTTCCTCTAAAGACCCTTTCTCTAAGACAGTTCTAGTGGAATTGGCACAGTGATATTTGGAAGCCCATAGAAGACTATGGTGAAAAAGGAAATATCCTCAGATGAAATCTGGNGTTACAGCTTTCCCCTCAAGAAGCCTTTGGCTAAGACAGTTCTGGTGAAATTGGCAAAGTGATATTTGGAAGCCCATAGAGGGCTATGGTGAAAAAGGAAATATCCTCAGATGAAATCTGGAAAGAAGCTTTCTGAGAAAGTGCTTAGTGTTCTCTTAATTCATCTCACAGAGTTACATCTGTATTTAGAGCATGTCTTTGCTAGACTTATTTCTGTGGAATCTGAGAACAGATATTTCGGATCCCTTTGAAGACTACTGGGCCAAAGGAAATATCCTCCGATAACAAAGAGAAAGAAGCTTTCTGAGAAACTTCTTTGTGTTCTATGAAATCATCTCACGGAGTTAGAGCTTCTCCCTCAAGAAGCCTTTCGCTAAGACAGTTCTTGTGGAATTGGCAAAGTGATATTTGGAGGCCCATGGGGGGCTCTGGTGAAAAAGGAAATATCCTCAGATGAAATCTGGAAAGAAGCTTTCTGAGAAA
>NW_020260762.1:0-3873 GCF_003255815.1 Theropithecus gelada
CTGGGATTACAGGCATGAGCCACAGCTCCTGGCCAATATTACACTTCATTTTTTTGAGACGGAGTTCCTCTCTTGTTGCCCAGGCTAAAGTGCAATGGCACGATCTCAGCTTACTGCAGCCTCCACCTCCCGTGTTCAAGCAATTCTGCCTCAGCCTCCTGAGTAGCTGGGACTATAGGTGCACACCCACACCAGGCTAAATGTTTTTTTTTTTTTTGAAACAGAGTTTCACTCTTGTTGCCCAGACTGGAGTGCAATGGCATGATCTTGGCTCACCACAACCTCTGCCACCTGGGTTCAAGCAGTTCTCCTGCCTCAGCCTCCCAAGTAGCTGGGATTACAGGCATGCGCCACCATGCCTGACTAATTTTGTATTTTTAGTAGAGATAGGGTTTCTCCATGTTGGTCAGGCTAGTCTCGAACTCCCGACCTCAGGTGATCCACCCTCCTTGGCCTCCCAAAGTGTTTGGATTACAGGCGTGAGCCACCGAGCGCAGCCCAATATTGCAATTCTTTTTTTTTTTTTTTTTTTGAGACGGAGTCTCGCTCTGTCGCCCAGGCTGGAGTGCAGTGGCCCGATCTCAGCTCACTGCAAGCTCCGCCTCCCGGGTTCACGCCATTCTCCGGCCTCAGCCTCCCGAGTAGCTGGGACTACAGGCGCCCGCCACCTCGCCCGGCTAGTTTTTTGTATTTTTTAGTTGAGACGGGGTTTCACCGTGTTCGCCAGGATGGTCTCGATCTCCTGACCTCGTGATCCGCCCGTCTCGGCCTCCCAAAGTGCTGGGATTACAGGCTTGAGCCACCGCGCCCGGCCCAATATTGCAATTCTTAAATACACTTCTCTATTCATTAATTGTCTTAAATGTTATATTCTCATAATTTTAAAAGAGGAAAGATTTTTTGGGGCCGGGGTGTGGTGGCTCATGCCTGTAATTCCAGGACTTTGGGAGGCCCAGGTGGGTGGATCACTTGAGGTCAGGAGATTGAGACCAGGCTGGCCAACATGGTGAAACCCTGTCTCTGTAAAAAATAGACAAGTTAGCTGGGTATGGTGGAGCATTCCTCCAGTCCCAGCTACTTGAGAGCCTGAGGCATGAGAATTGCTTGAACGCAGGAACTCAGAAGGCGGAGGTTGTAGTGAGCCGAGATCGTACCACTGCACTCCAGACTGGGCAACAGGTGAGACTCAGTCAGGAGAAAAAAAAAAAAAAAAAAAAGGTTGGAGATAGTGGCTCATGCCTGTAATGTCAGCACTTTGGGAGGCTGAGGCAGGGAGATCACGAGGTCGGGAGATCACGAGGTCAGGAGTTCAAGACTAGCCTGACCAACATGGTGAAACCCCATCTCTACTAAAAATACAAAAACTGGCTGGGCTCGGTGGCTCAAGCCTGTAATCCCAGCACTTTAGGAGGCCGAGGCAAGTGGATTACGAGGTCAGGAGATCGAGACCATCTTGGCTAACATGGTGAAATCCCATCTCTACTAAAAATACAAAAAATTAGCCGGGCATGGTGGCAGGTGCCTGTAGTCCCAGCTACTCGGGAGGCTGAGGGAGGAGAATGGCGTGAACCCAGGAGGTGGAGGTTGCAGTGAGCTGAGATTGCACCATTGCATTCCAGCCTGGGTGACAGAGCAAGACTCTGTCTCAAAAAAAAAAAAAAAAGAAAAAGAAAAATTAGCCAGGCTTGGTGGCAGGTGCCTGTAGTCCCAGCAACTTGGAGGCTGAAGCAGGAGAATCGCTTGAACCCGGGAGGCGGAGGTTACAGTGAGCCAAGATGCCACCACTGCACTCCAGCCTGGGTGACTGAGCGAAACTCCATCTCAAAAAACAAAGTTTTTCTTGAAAATAAAAAATAAAGGCCAGGCAGGGTGACTTAGGCCTGTAATCCCAGCACTTTGGGATGCCAAGGTGGATGGATCACAAGGTCAGGAGTTTGAAACCATAATGGCCAACATGGTGAAACCCTGTCTCTACTAAAAATACAAAAATTAGCTGGGTGTGGTGGTGTGCGCCTGTAGTCCCAGCTAGTTGGAGGCTGAGGCAGGACTGTCAGTTGAACCTGGGAGGCGGAGGTTGCAGTGAGCCGAGGTCGCATCACTGTGCTCCAACGTGGCGACAGAGCAAGACTCTCAAAAAAAAAAAAAAATCTCGCTGGACATGGTGGCTCGTGCCTATAATCACAGCACTTTGGGAGGCCCAGGAGCTCGAGACCAGCCTGAGCAACATGGTGAGACCCCATTTCTACGAAAAAAAAAAAAAGAGAAGAATAGCTGGGTGTGGTATCTCATGCCTGTGGTCCCAGCTACTCAGGAGGCTGAGGTGTGAGGATCGCTTGAGCCCAGGAGATCAAGGCTGCAGTGAGCTGTGATGGCGCCACTTCACTCCAGTTTGGGTATCAGAGTGAGACCCTGTCTCAACAAATAAATAAGCAAACAAACAAAGAAAAATCTTATGTTCACATCACAAAACCAATCACCAATTACTAGACCATCTTCTAAGGTAGAAACACTCCAGTCTGAACCCCTGGCAGGGAGCTTGCACCCAGTAAGCCCCAGCTCAACACCACACCCTTGTACCAAAGAGAGTTTGAGATTAAAATCCAGAAAAGCAAAGTTCACTCTTCTTGTGGTTTTGGAGTCTCAGAAGGTGTTTTTTTTTTTTTGTTTCTTAATTATATTGAGCCTTCTTTCAGCTTTAAAGGGAATGTCACTGGGTACAGTGGCTTATGCCTGTAATCCCAGCACTTTGGGAGGCCTAGGTGGGCGGATCACCAGAGGTCAGGAGTTCGAGACCAGTCTGGCCAACATGGTGAAACCCCATCTCTACTGAAAATACAAAATTAGCCGGCTGTGGTGGTACATGCCTGTAATCCCAGCTACTCTGGAGGCTGAGACAGAATTGCCTAGAACCTGGGAGGCAGAGTTGTAGTGAGCCAAGATCATGCCAGCCTGGGTGACAGAGTGAGATTCTGTCTCAGAGGAGAGAAAAAAAAAAGGAATGTCTAGATGCGGTAGCTAAGTACACAGAAGCCATTTCAGTGTGGGAGGCGAGGTGACTGATTCCAGGGACTCCAGGTTTCTGGCTGAGGGGCTGAGACCGCCCATGGTCATTGTGATGAGATGAAGATGGAAAGTGAGCTGGGCTGGGGGAAGGTGGTCATCTCCTCTGGATGTGATTAGTTTGAGAGTCCTGTTGGGTAGTAGGGCATGGTCAGTAGGCAGTGGAGGAGCTGAGAGGGTTTGGAGCTGGGATAGACTCCAGCCTCACCATGTGGACAGTAGTGGGGGTCACAGAGTGTGAAGATAGCCAAGAAAGAGGACTGGGTGGGGGTCTGAGGGAGTCAGCAGCTGGGCATGGGACATGGAGAAACAGATGCCAGGGGAAGAGGAAAGGGGAGTCAGACCCCAAGGGGGAAAAGAGTCACTGGAAAGAGGGGCCAGCCCCGTGTCACATCCAGCAGAGACACCAGGTACAGCAGAAGGACTTTGGACATGACCATGAGGAGTGCCTTTTTGGCCATGACCTGGGAGAGATGGGGGTGAGAGCATGGGGGACCACACCAGGTCCCCAGCACACAAAACAGTGCCTGGTAGACAGGATGGATTTATGGATGGGCGGATAGGTAGATGGATGGATGCAAAGACAGATGAATAGGTGGACAGATGCATAGATGGATGGATGGACAGATGGAATGAATGATCAGAAAAGGCTTCATGAAGAAAGTGAGACTGAGCTGCATCTCCATGGACATATATGAAAGCAGAGGAATCTCCTCTTGAGTCGGGAATGACCCAGCTTCCTGGTCCAGGGAGGAAGTCAGCCTGACAGCCTGGCTTGACTGGGGACACTTGTGGCGCATTTCAGAGGCCCTT
>NW_020260763.1:0-3871 GCF_003255815.1 Theropithecus gelada
AGTCTGATGGGCTTCCCTTTGTGGGTAACCCGACCTTTCTCTCTGGCTGCCCTTAAGATTTTTTCCTTCATTTCAACTTTGGTGAATCTGGCAATTATGTGTCTTGGAGTTGCTATTCTCGAGGAGTATCTTTGTGGCATTCTCTGTATTTCCTGAATTTGAATGTTGGCCTGCCCTACTAGGTTGGGGAAGTTCTCCTGGATGATATCCTGAAGAGTGTTTTCCAACTTGGTTCCATTTTCTCCCTCACTTTCTGGCACCCCAATCAGATGTAGATTTGGTCTTTTTACATAATCCCATACTTCTTGCAGGCTTTGTTCATTTATTTTTCTTCTTTTTTCTTTAGGCTTCTCTTCTTGCTTCATTTCGTTCATTTGATCCTCAATTGCTGATACTCTTTCTTCCAGTTGATCGAGTCGGTTACTGAAGCTTGTGCATTTGTCACGTATTTCTCGTGTCATGGTTTTCATCTCTTTCATTTCGTTTATGCCCTTCTCTCCATTAATTACTCTAGCCATCAATTCTTCCACTCTTTTTTCAAGATTTTTAATTTCTCTGCACTGGGTACATAATTCCTCCTTTACCTCTGAGAAGTTTGATGAACTGAAGCCTTCTTCCCTCATCTCGTTGAAGTCATTCTCCGTCCAGCTTTGATCCGTTGCTGGTGATGGGCTGCGCTCCTCTGCCGGGGGAGATGTGCTCTTATTTTTTGAATTTCCAGCTTTTCTGCCCTGCTTTTTCCTCATCTTTGTGGTTTTATCTGCCTCTGGTCTTTGATGATGGTGACGTACTGATGGGGATTTGGTGTAGGTGTCCTTCCTGTTTGATAGTTTTCCTTCTAACAGTCAGGACCCTCAGCTGTGGGTCTGTTGGAGATTGCTTGAGGTCCACTCCAGACCCTGTTTGCCTGGGTATCAGCAGCAGAGGCTGCAGAAGATAGAATATTACTGAACAGCGAGTATACCTGTCTGATTCTTACTTTGGAAGGTTCCTCTCAGGGGTGTACTCCACCCTGTGAGGTGTGGGGTGTCAGACTGCCCCTAGTGGGGGATGTCTCCCAGTTAGGCTACTCAGGGGTCAAGGACCCCCTTGAGTAGGCAGTCTGTCCCTTCTCAGATCTCAACTTCCGTGTTGGGAGATCCACTGCTCTTTTCAAAGCTGTCAGACAGAGTCATTTGCGTCTGCAGAGGTTTCTGCTGCTTTTGTTGTTGTTTATCTGTGCCCTGTCCCCAGAGGTGGGGTCTACAGAGACAGGCAGGTTTCCGTGAGCTGCTGTGAGCTCCACCCAGTTCGAGCATCCCAGTGGCTTTGTTTACCTACTTAAGCCTCAGCAATGGTGGGAGCCCCTCCCCCACCCTCGCTGCTGCCTTGTGGTTAGATCGCAGACTGCTGTGCTAGCAATGAGGGAGGCTCCGTGGGTGTGGGACCCTCCCGGCCAGGTGTGAGATAGAATCTCCTGGTGTGCCTGTTTGCTTAAAGCGCAGTATTGGGTTGGGATTTACCTGATTTTCCAGGTGTTGTGTGTCTCAGTTCCCCTGGCTAGGAAAAGGGATTCCCTTTCCCCTTGTGCTTCCCAGGTGAGGTGATGCCTCTCCCTGCTTCAGCTGTCGCTGGTCGGGCTGCAGCAGCTGACCAGCACTGATTGTCCGGCACTCCCTAGTGAAATGAACCCAGTATCTCTGTTGAAAATGCAGAAATCACTGGTCTTCTGTGTCGCTCACACTGGGAGTTGGAGACTGGATCTGTTCCTATTCGCCTATCTTGCCCTGTCCCCTTATATTTTATTTTATTTTATTTTATTTTATACTTTAAGTTATAGGGTACATGTGGATAACGTGCAGGTTTGTTACATATGTATACCTGTGCCATGTTGGCGTGCTGCACCCATCAACTCGTCAGCACCCATCAACTCGTCATTTACATCAGGTATAACTCCAAATGCAATCCCTCCCCCCTCCCCCCTCCCCATTATAGGCCCTGGTGTGTGATGTTCCCCTTCCCGAGTCCAAGTGATCTCATTGTTGAGTTCCCATCTATGAGTGAGAACATGCGGTGTTTGGTTTTCTGTTCTTGCGATAGTTTGCTGAGAATGATGGTTTCCAGCTGCATCCATGTCCCTACAAAGGACACAAACTCATCCTTTTTTATGGCTGCATAGTATTCCATGGTGTATATGTGCCACAATTTCTTAATCCAGTCTGTCACTGATGGACATTTGGGTTGATTCCAAGTCTTTGCTATTGTGAATAGTGCCACAATAAACGTACGTGTGCATGTGTCTTTAGAGCAGCATGATTTATAATCCTTTGGTTACATACCCAGTAATGGGATGGCTGGGTCATATGGTACTTCTAGTTCTAGATCCTTGAGGAATCACCACACTGTTTTCCATAATGGTTGAACTAGTTTACAATCCCACCAACAGTGTAAAAGTGTTCCTATTTCTCCACATCCTCTCCAGCACCTGTTGTTTCCTGACATTTTAATGATTGCCATTCTAACTGGTGTGAGATGGTATGTCATTGTGGTTTTGATTTGCATTTCTCTGATGGCCAGTGATGATGAGCATTTTTTCATGTGTCTGTTGGCTGTATGAATGTCTTCTCTTCTTTTGAGAAATGTCTGTTCAAATCCTTTGCCCACTTTTTGATGGGGTTGTTTTTTTCTTGTAAATTTGTTTGAGTTCTTTGTAAGTGCTGGATATTAGCCCTTTGTCAGATGAGTAGATTGCAAAAATTTTCTCCCATTCTGTAGGCTGTCTGTTCACTCTGATGGTAGTTTCTTTTGCTGTGCAGAAGCTCTTTAGGTTATTTAGATCCCATTTGTCAATTTTGGCTTTTGTTGCCGTTGCTTTTGGTGTTTTAGACGTGAATTCCTTGCCCATGCCTGTGTCCTGAATGGTATTGCCTAAGTTTTCTTCTAAGGTTTTTATGGTATTTTGTCTAACATTTAAGTCTCTAATCCATCTTGAATTAATTTTTGTATAAGGAGTAAGGAAAGGATCTAGTTTCAGCTTTCTACTTATGGCTAGTCAATTTTCCCAGCACCATTTATTAAATAGAGAATCCTTTCCTCATTTCTTGTTTTTCTCAGGTTTGTCAAAGATCAGATGGCTGTAGGTGTGTGGTATTATTTCTGAGGACTCTGTTCTGTTCCATTGGTCTATATGCCTGTTTTGGTACCAGTACCATGCTGTTTTGGTTACTGTAGCCTTGTAGTATAGTTTGAAGTCAGGTAGCATGATGCCTCCAGCTTTGTTCTTTTGACTTAGGATTGTCTTGGAGATGCGGGGTCTTTTTTGGTTACATATGAACTTTAAAGCAGTTTTTTCCAATTCTGTGAACAAAGTCATTGGTAGCTTGATGGGGATGGCATTGAATCTATAAATTACCTTAGGCAATATGAACATTTTCATGATATTGCTTCTTCCTATCCATGAGCATGGTATGTTCTTCCATTTGTTTGTGTCCTCTTTTATTTCACTGAGCAGTGGTTTGTAGTTCTCCTTGAAGAGGTCCTTTACGTCCCTTGTATGTTGGATTCCTAGGTATTTTATTCTCTTTGAAGCAATTGTGAATGGGAGTTCACTCATGATTTGGCTCTCTGTTTGTCTTACAGGTGTATAAGAATGCTTGTGATTTTTGCACGTTGATTTTGTATCCGGAGACTTTGCTGAAGTTTCTTATCAGCTTAAGGAGATTTTGGGCTGAGACAATGGGGTTTTCTAAATATACAATCATGTCATCTGCAAACAGGGACAATTTGACTTCTTCTTTTCCTAACTGAATACCCTTGATTTCCTTCTCTTGCCTGATTGCCCTAGTCAGAACTTCCAACACTATGTTGAATAGGAGTGGTGAGAGAGGGCATC
>NW_020260764.1:0-3871 GCF_003255815.1 Theropithecus gelada
AGGCTAAATATCTAAGATCAAGGTGTTGGCCAGTTTGATTTCTTCCCTGGCCTCTCCGTGGCTTGCTGATGGCCACTGTCTCACTGATTTCTTCCATGGTTGTTCCTTGGTCTGTGTGTCTGTGTCTTAATCTGCTCTTCTTATGAGGACACCAGTCATATTGAATATGATCCTAACCATAAGATCTCAGTTTACATTAGTTGCCTCTTCAAAGGGTCTGTCTCCAAATACAGTGATACTCTGCAGTACTGGAGGTTGAGACTTGGATATATGAACTTGGAAAGAGGGACACAATTCAGCCCACAACACCCTGCCAACTTAAATCAGAATTTATTTGCACAAAAATAAACTCGTGTGAAGCCATTTAACTTTCAGGGACTTTTTTCTCTTCCATCAGGTTACTGTTAATGTGACTACAGGAGTGCTCCTCTTCCTTTTCTTAGGGTCATTTCAATATTTGACTTAAAAGTAAATGGTGCATGTATTTTTGTTGCAAAAAAATTCTAAAAGTACATAGAAATGGCATTGTTGTCTTTACAAACTTCCTCCAAGACTCAGCCTCCTACTCAGAAGTTCCCACAAGTAACAATGGGACCGTGCAAATTGTAAATATGATTTTCGATTTTGGGCTTTCATAAAGATGGGTGTGCTATTTTATGTATACATATATATGTACATATACACACACATGTGTAATGATATAATGATACACATATAGATCTGCCACTTACCTTTGCCACTATTATAAGTTCCATTGCCTCGACCACAAACTTCTACATTGAAATTAAAATGTGGCAGTCATTTCGAGATAGGATTAGTTCAAAGATAATCAAATTAAAATGAGGTTATTAATGCTGGCCTTAATGGAAGTCGCTATAAAAAGGGGATATTTTGACATAGAGATATGAGTAGAGAGATGACAATGTGAGTAGACACGGAGGGAAGACAGCTAGGTACAAGGCACGGAGAGAAGCCTGGAAAACATCCCGCAATCACAGCCCTCATAAGGAATCAATCTTGTGTACACCTTGCTCTTGGGCTACCAGATTCCAAAACTGTGAGACAGTGAATTTCTGTTGTTTTGTCATCCAGGTTGCGGTACTTTGCTATTGCAACCCTGACATGCCATGATACTCACTTATTAAAATGTACCCAGCATCTTTCCATGACAGCACATAGAGATCTGCCTTACTTTGGCAACTTCTCCCGAAAATGCCAATTTATTTCTGTACAATAACAGACTGGACCTACCTCCTCCTGATGAACACATATTTGCTTTTCCTTTGTGGCTAAAATTGGGATAAATATAATCAACATGTTTGAGCATAAATTCTGGGACAAATGCCTGAAATTCCTTATAAGGAATACATATCAATGTAGAAGTTGAGTAGAAGTGAACAGGATATGAATAATTTCATACTTTTTAAAATGTTGCTGTCTTTTTCCACCAAAAGTTTCACCAATTAATTTCACTACACATTTGTTTATGTGGAAATAATTCATTTGTTGACAAACATATTTTATCAGAATTTTAAACCTTATTCAAACTTAGGGGTGAAAATCCTAGGTGAGTTTGGGTTTGGTAATGACTTTTTTAGATGCATCACCAAAATTTTGATCAAACTTACAGGTGCAAACCCTAGTTGACCTTGAGTTTGGTGGTGACTTTGTCAGATGCAACATCAAAAGTGCCAACATCTAAGAAAAGAGATACAAATTTGACTTCATTAAAATTAGCAAATTCTACTCTAAAAGACTGCTAAGAGAAAAAACAAGCCAGAGACTGGGATAAATGTTTTGTGAAACACATATCTGATAAAAGATATATATTCAAATATGCACAAAACGCTGAAACCCAATTATAGGAAAACAGAAAACCTAATTGAAAATGGACAAAATATTCTAAATGGGTACCCCACCAAAGGATATATAAGAATAGAAAGTAATCGTATACAACTGTTCAATTTCTGATATGGTTATATGGCTCTGTGTCCCCACCAAAATCTCAACTCAAATTTTAATCCCCACATGTCAAGGGAGGGAGGTGATTGGATCATGGGGGCAGTTTCCCCCATGCTCTTCCCCTTGTAGTGAGTGAGTTCTCACGAGATCTGATGATTTTATACGTGTTTCGAAGTTCCTCCTTTGTGCTTCTGCTTCCTGCCAGCTTGTGAAAAAGGTACCTGCTTCCCCTTCGCATTCCACCATGATCATAAGTTTCCTGAAGCCTCCCCCAGCCGTGTGGAACTGGGAGTCAACTCAACCTCTTTCTTTTATAAATTATTCCATCTCAGGCATTTCTTTATAGCCGTGTGAAAACAGAATAATACAATGTCATACATGATTAGAGAATCACAAATTGAAACAACTAAGATACAACACTACAGACCCAGAAGAATGGCTGAAACCCAAAACACTGAACCAACAAATGTTCACACATGTATTGAGGAACAGGAACTTTCAGTCATTGTTAGTGGGACAGACCTGAAGGAATCGTGAAAGCCTTTTGCTAAGTGAAAGGAGAAAATATAAAAAGGCGACATAATGTATGATTCTGGTCATACGATATTCTGGAAGAGGCAAGCTGAATACACTAAACATATTAGTGGTTTCCAAGGGCTCAGGGGTTGGAATTAAGGAATGCGGGATCGATCAATAAGTGGAGTACACAGGAGATTTAGGATGGTGAAACAATTCTGTATGATACTGTAATGATGAATACTGGCCATTTCACACTTATCAAAACCACAATGTTGAGTGAATCCTGATGCAAACTGTGGACTTGACTTAATAAATGGGTATCAATACAGATCCATCAGTTGTAGCAAACGTGCTATAATAATACAGATTTTAAATAATAGGAGACACTGTGTGCGTGTGTGTGTGTGTTTGTGTGGGTGAGGCAGAGCAGGTAGGATGGTGTAGATCTGTGGGAACTCTGTAATTTTGACGAAGTTTTCTCTCTGTATTTTTGGATTAGCAATGCTCTAAAAATGAAGCCTATTTTTTTAAAACATGCAGATAATTTGAACAAACACTTTATCAAAGAGGATATACATATTGGAAAGAGGCATGTAATGTCATTTGTCATTAGGGAGATGCAAACAAAAACCAAAGAAGTTTGCAATACACACTTATTACAATTGCTAAAATCCAACAGTCTAAAATATCAAATGTAAGAGATGATATGGAACAATAGGAATTCTCATTTCTTGCTGGTTGTGATGAAAACTGATACAGGTGCACTTTTAAAACAGTGTTTTCTGCACCTCTTCCTATGACATGGTGAAAGCTAAAACTATAGGAACTGAAAGCAGAACGTAGTTGCCAGGGCCTTTGCAGAAGTGCAGTGACTGACCTCAAATGGGATGCACGGGAGAATTTTAGGTTGATAAAACCGGTCATTATGATACTCGGGTGGTACATATGGGCCTCCATGTATTTGCCAAAATACGTATAACTTCACATAATAGTTAAATCTTATGTGTGTTTTTGAAATTTTTTTTAACTTTTACTTTCAGAGATAGAAGTGCAGGTTTGTTACACAGGTAAATTGTGTCATGAGGGTTTCTGGTACAGATTATTTTATCACCCATCTATTAAGCCTAGTACTCGTTTGTTATCTTTCCTGATCCTCTCCCTCCTCCCACTCTCCACCCTCTGAAAGGCCCCAGTGTGTGTTGCTCCCCTCTGTGTGTCCATGTGTTCTTCTCTCTAGGTCCCACTTATAAGTGAGAACATGTAGTATTTGGTTTTCTGTTACTGTGTTAATTTGCTTAGAATAATGGCCTCTGGCTGCATCCATGCCATGGAATGGGATTTTTTTTTTTTTAAGTAGCAGCAACAAAGAACACTTCAGCGCAGTCTAGGT
>NW_020260765.1:0-3871 GCF_003255815.1 Theropithecus gelada
TTGTTATGTATGACTTCCACTCACAGAGTTTCATCTGTATTTCGTAGATCTCTTTGCTAGCCATATTTCTGTGGAATCTGAGAACAGATATTTCGGATCCCTTGGAAAACTTTAGGACCAAAGGAAATATCCTTCGATAGCAAAAAGAAAGAAGCTTCCTGAGAAACTTCTTGGTGTTCTGTGAAATCATCACCCAGAGCTACAGCTTTCTCCGCAAGAAACCTTTTGCTAAGACAGTTCTTGTGGAATTTGCAATGTGATATTTGGAAGCCCCTAGAGGGCTATGGTGAAAAAGGAAATATCCTCCGATGAAATCTGGAAAGAAGCTTTCTGAGAAACTGCTTAGTGTACCGCTAATTCATCTCACAGAGTTACAGCTTTCCCCTCAAGAAGTCGCTCGCTAAGCCTGTTCTTGTGGAATTCGGAAAGTGATATTTGGAAGCCCATAGAGGGCTACGGTTAAAAAGAAACTATCCTCCGAGAAAAACTGGAAAGAAACTTCCTGAAAAACTGCTTTGTGATGTGTGACTTCCACTCACAGAGTTACGTCTGTATTTCGTGAATCGCTTTGCTAGCCTTATTTCTGTGGAATCTGAGAATAGATATTTCGGAACCCCTTGAAGAGTATGGGGACAACGGAAATATTCTCTCATAACAAAGAGAAAGAAGCTTTCTGAGAAACTACTTTGTGTTCCGTGAAATTATCTCACAGAGTTACAGCTTTCCCCTCAAGAAGCCTTTCGCTAAGACACGTCGTCTGGAATTTGCCAAGTGATATTTTGAACCCCTTAGAGGGCTCTGGAGAAAAAGGAAATATCCTCCGATGAAATCTGGAAGAGGCTTTCTGAGAAACTGCTTAGTGTTCTGTTAATTCTTCTCACAGAGTTACAGCTTTCCCCTCGAGAAGCCGCTCGCTGAGCCTGTTCTTGTGGAATTCGCAAAGTGATATATGGAAGCCCATAGAGGGCTATGACGAAAAAGAAAATATCCTCCGATGAAATCTGGAAAGAAGCTTTCTGAGAAACTGCTTTGTGTTCTCTTAATTCATCGCCCAGTGTTACAGCTTACCCTTCTATGGGCTGCTCACTAAGCCTGTTCTTGTGGAATTCGCAAAGTGATATTTGGAAGCCCGTAGAGGGCTATTTTGAAAAAAAAGATATCCTCAGAGAAAAACTGGAAAGAAGTTTTCTGCGAAAGTGCTTTGTCATGTGTGACTTCCACTCACAGAGTTACCTCTGTATTTCGTGGATCTCTTTGCTAGCCTTATTTCTGTGGAACCTGAGAACAGATATTTTGGATCCCTTGAAAGACTATAGGGCCAAAGAAACTATCCTCCAATAACAAAGAGAAAGAAGCTTTCTGAGAAACATCTTTGTGTTCTGTAAAATCATCTCACAGAGTTACAGCTTTCCCCTCAAGAAGCCGCTCGCTAAGCCTGTTCTTGTGGAATTTGCAAAGTGATATTTGGAAGCCCATAGAAGGCTATGGTGAAAAAGAAAATATCCTTAGAGAAAAACAGGAAAGAAGCTTTCTGAGAAACTGCTTTGTGATGTGTGACTTCCACTCACAGAGTTACATCTGTTTTTTCGTGGATCACTTTGCTAGCCTTATTTCTGTGGAATCTGAGAACATATATTTCTGATCCCTTTGAAGACTCTAGGGCCAAAGGAAATATCCTCCGATAACAAAGAGAAAGAAGTTTTCTGAGAAACTTCTTTGTGTTCTGTGAAATCCTCTCACGGAGTTACAGCTTTCCCCTCAAGAAGCCTTTCGCTAAGACAGTTCTTGTGGAATTTGGAAAGTGATATTTGGAAGCCCATAGAGGACTATGGTGAAAAAGAAAATATCCTCCGATGAAATCTGGAAAGAACCTTTCTGAGAAACTGCCTAGTGTTCTGTGAAATCGTCTCACAGAGTTACAGCTTTCCCCTCAAGAAGCCTTTCGCTAAGACAGTTCTTGTGGAGTTTGAAAACTGATATTTGGAAGCCCATAGATGGCTATGGTGAAAAAGGAAATATCCTCCGATGATATCTTTAAGAAGCTTTCTGAGAAATTGCTTAGTGTTCTGTTATTTAATCTCAGAGTGTTACAAGTTTCCCCTCAAATCCAATCGCTAAGCCTGTTCTTGTGGAGTTCGCAAAGTGATATTTGGAAGCCCATAGAGGGCTATGGTGAAAAAGAAAATGTCTTTAGAGAAAAACTGGCAAGAAGCTTTCTGAAAAACTGCTTTGTGATGTGTGACTTCCACTCATAGATTTACATTTGTATTGCGTGGATATCTTTGCTAGCCTTATTTCTGTGGCATCTGAGAACAGATACTTCGCATCCCTTTAAAGAGTATAGGGCCAAAGGAAATATCTTCCAATAACAAAGAGAAAGAAGCTTTCTGAGAAACTTCTTTGTGTTCTGTGAAATCATGTCACTGAGTTGCAGCTTTGCCCTGAAGAAGCCTTTCGCTAAAGCATTTCTTGTGTAATTTGCAAAGTGATATTAGGAAGGCCATAGAGGGCGATGGTGAAAAAGGGAATATCCTTCGATGAAATCTGCAAAGAAGCTTTCTGAGAAACTGCCTAGTGTTCTGTGAAATCATCTCACGGAGTTACAGCTTTCCCCTCAAGAAGCCTTTCAGTAAGACAGTTCTTGTGGAATTTGAAAACTGATATTTGGAAGCCCATAGAGGGCTATGGTGAAAAAGGAAATATCCTCCGATGAAATCTGGAGAGAAGCTTTCTGAGAAACTGCTTAGTGTTCTGTTAATTCATCTCATAGAGTTACAGCTTTCCCCTCAAGAAGCCGCTCGCAAAGCCTGTTTTTGTGGAATTCGCAAAGTGGTATTTGGAAGCCCATAGAGGGCTATGGTGAAAAAGGAAATATCCTCAGAGAAAAACTGGAAAGAAGCTTTCTGAGACACTGCTTTGTGATGTGTGACTTCCACTCACAGAGTTACATCTGTATTTCGTGGATCTCTTTGCTTGCCTTTTTTCTGTGGAATCTGAAAAGGGATACTTCGGATTCCTTTGAAGACTAGAGGGCCAACGGAAATATCCTCCGATAACAAAGAGAAAGGAGCTTTCTGAGAAACCTCTTTGTGTTCTCTGAAATCACCTCGCAGAGTTACAGATTTCCCCTCAAGAAGCCTACCGCTAATACCGATATTGTGGAATTTGCAAAGTGATATTTGGAAGCCCGTAGAGGGCTAAGGTGAAAAAGGAATTATCCTCCGATGAATACTGGAAAGAAGCTTTCTTAGAAACTGCTTAGTGTTCTGTGACTTCATCTCAGAGATTACAGTTTTCCCCTCAAGAAGCCGCTCGCTAAGCCTGTTCTTGTGGAATTCGGAAAGTGATATTTGGAAGGGCATAGAGGGCTATGGTAAAAAAGGAAATATCCTCAGAGAAGAACTGGAAAGTAGCTTTCTGAGAAACTGCTTTGTGATGTGTGACTTTCACTCAGAGAGTTACATCTGTATTTCGTGGATCTCTTTGCTAGCCTTATTTTTGTGGAATCTGAGAACAGATATTTCAGATCCCTTTGAAGACTATAGGGCAAAAGGAAGTATCCTACGATAACAAAGAGAAAGAAGATTTCTGAGAAATTTTTTGTGTTCTGTGAAATCCTCTCACACAGTTACAGCTTTCCCCTCAGTAAGCCGCTCGCTAAGAAATTTCTTGTGGAATTTGAAAAGTGATATTTGGAAGCCCATAGAGGGCTATGGTGAAAATGGAAATATCCTCAGATGAAATCTGGAAAGAAGCTTTTTGAGAAACTGCTTAGAGTTCTGTGAATTCATCTAACATAGTTACAGATTTCCCCTCAAGAAGCCGCTCTCTAAGCCTGTTATTGTGGAATGCGCAAAGTGATATTTGGAAG
>NW_020260766.1:0-9468 GCF_003255815.1 Theropithecus gelada
TGGCACATATACACCATGGAATACTATGCAGCCATAAAAAAGGATGATTTTGTGTCCTTTGTAGGGACATGGATGCAGCTGGAAACCATCATTCTTAGTAAACTATCACAAGAACAGAAAACCAAACACCGCATGTTCTCACTCATAGGTGGGAACTGAACAATGAGATCACTTGGACTCAGGAAGGGGAACATCACACACCGGGGCCTATCATGGGGAGGGGGGATGGTAGAGGGATTGCATTGGGAGTTATACCTGATGTAAATGACTAGTTGATGGGTGCAGCAGACCAACATGGCACAAGTATACATATGTAACAAACCTACATGTTATGCACATGTAGCCTACAACTTAAAGTATAATAATAATAAATAAATTAAAAAAAAAAGACATACCTGAGACTGGGAAATTTACAAAAGAAAGAGATTTAATGGACTTACAGTTCCACGTGGCTGGGGAGGCTTCACAATCATGGTGGAAGGCAAGGAGGAGCAAGTCACATCTTACATGGATGGTGGCAGGCAAAAAGAGCTTGTGCAGGGAAAATCCCCCTCATATAATAATCAGATTACATGAGACTTATTCACTATTAAGAGAACAGCACAGGAAAGACCTGCCCTCATGATTCAATTACCCCTCACTGGGTACCTCCCACAACATGTGGGAATTCAAGATGAGATTTGGGTGGGGACATAGCCAAACCATATCAATATTCATTAGAGATATTGACCTGTAGTTTTCTCCTTTTCATCTATATTTGTCTGGTTTTGTTATCAGGGTAATACTGGCCTCATAGAATAAGTTTGGAAGTATTCCTTCCTATTCTGTTTTTAGGAATAGTTTGATTAAGATTGGTATTAGTTCTTACATAAATGTTGGTAGAATTCAGCAGTGAAGGCATTGGGTCCCAGGCTCTTCTTTATGAAGACTTTTTATTATGGCTTTGATATTGTGACTTGTCATTGGTCTGTTTACATTTTGGATTTCTTCCTGATTCACTCTTGGTGGTTTTACATGTCTAGGAATTTGTCCATTTCCTCCAGATTTTCAAATTTATTGACATATAGTTGCTATAGTAGCCATTAATGATCCTTTGAATTTCTGTGGTATCAGCTGTAATGTCTCTTTTTCTTTTCTGATTTTATTTATTTGTATCTTCTCTCATGTTTTTCTTAGTCAACCTGGGTAAGAATTTGTCAATTTTGTTTAACTTTTTTAAAAAACAGCTTTTTGTTTCACTGGTGTTTTGTATTGTTGCTTCATTTTAATTTCATTTATTTCTGCTCTGATCTTTATTATTTCTTTTCGTTTACTAATTTTGGATTTGGTTTACTCTTGCTTTTCTAATTCTTTTTTTTTTTTTTGCAAGACATTTCATTTTGTTTTACTTCTTTTAAAATTTTTTAGCTTTTTATTTTGGAATCCTGTTAGATTTATGGAAAAGTCTAAAACTTCAGTTTTCCTTAATGCTAATATCTTATGTAACCACAATACAAATACAAAAACTAGGACATTAATGTTGGTATATTGTCATTTAACAGACATTCTTAAAAATTGCCAGCTGTCCCACTGGTATCCTCTTTCTGCTCCAGGAAACCCACAGCACAGGATTGTTATGTCTTGCTTGTCTCCTTCATCCTGTTCTTTACACTTCTTTTTATTTTTTTCTATGACTTAAATACTTTTTTTTTTACTTTTTAAAATTTATTTATTTATTTTTTGTTTTATTTATTTATTTATTTATTTTTTAATTGGGTCAGGTGGTAGATTTATATCTATTTTTATTAGTATCACCAAAATTGCCTCCATATGGGAATTGCTTTGTTTTAACATCATCAGAGTATGAGAGAGTCAGTTTCCCAACAGTTTCATCAACAAGGTGAATTTTTGGAATTTTTGAAAATTGAAATATAATTTTAACATTTGTTAAGATTCCTTATTTGTTCCTAAGGTATTTAGAACTGTTTGATCCTGTTCTTTACACTTCTTTTTATTTTTTTCTATGACTTAAATACTTTCTTTTTTTTACTTTTTAAATTTATTTTTTATTTATTTTTAATTTATTTATTTATTTATTTATTTATTTTTTTGAGACGGAGTCTTGCTCTGTCGCCCAGGCTGGAGTGCTGTGGCTGGATCTCAGCTCACTGCAAGCTCCGCCTCCCGGGTTCCCGCCATTCTCCTGCCTCAGCCTCCCGAGTAGCTGGGACTACAGGCGCCCGCCACCTCGCCCGGCTAGTTTTTTGTATTTTTTAGTAGAGACGGGGTTTCACCCTGTTAGCCAGGATGGTCTCGATCTCCTGAACACGTGATCCGCCCGTCTCGGCCTCCCAAAGTGCTGGGATTACAGGCTTGAGCCACCGGGCCCGGCCTAATTTATTTTTTATTATTTTATTTTTTATTATTATACTTTAAGTTCTAGGGTACATGTGCACAATGTGCAGGTTTGTTACATATATATACATGTGCCATGTTGGTGTGCTGCACCCATTAACTCATCATTTACATTAGGTATATCTCCTAATACTATACCTCCCACCTCCCCCCTCCCCACAATAGGAACCAGTGTGTGATGTTCCCCTTCCTGTGTCCAAGTGATCTCATTGTTCAATTCCCACCGATGAGTGAGAACATGTGGTATTTGGTTTTCTGTTCTTGTGATAGTTTGCTGAGAATGATGGTTTCCAGTTGCATCCATGTCCCTTCAAAGGACACAAGCTCATCCTTTTTTACAGCTGCATAGTATTCCATGGTGTGTATGTGCCACACTTTCTTAATCTAGTCTGTCACTGATGGACATTTGGGTTGATTCCAAGTCTTTGCTATTGTGAATAATGCCACAATAAACATACATGTCCATGTGTCTTTATAGCAGCATGCCTTATAATCCTTTGGGAATATACCCAGTAATGGGATGGCTGGGTCGAATGGTATTTCTAGTTCTAGATCCTTGAGGAATCGCCACACTGTTTTCCACAATCGTTGAACTAGTTTACACTCACACCAACAGTGTAAAAGTGTTCCTATTTCTCCACATCCTCTCCAGCACCTGTTGTTTCCTGAGTTTTTAATGATTGCCATTCTAACTGGTGTGAGATGGTATCTCATTGTGGTTTTGATTTGTATTTCTCTGATGGCGAGTGATGATGAGCATGTTTTCATGTGTCTATTGGCTATATGAATGTCTTCTTTTGCGAAGTGTCTGTTCATATACTTTGCCCACTTTTTGATGGGGTTGTTTTGTTTTTTTCTTGTAAATTTGATTGAGTTTTTTAGAGGTTCCGAATATTAGCCCTTTGTCAGATGAGTAGATTGCAAAAATTTTCTCCCATTCTGTAGGTTGCCTGTTCACTCTGATGGTAGTTTCTTTTGCTGTGCAGAAGCTCTTTAGTTTAATTAGATCCCATTTGTCAATTTTGGCTTTTGTTGCTGTTGCTTTTGGTGTTTTAGACATGAAGTCTTTGCCCATGCCTATGTCCTGAATGGTATTACCTAGGTTTTCTTCTAGGGATTTTATGGTACTAGGTCTAACATTTAAGTCTCTAATCCATCTCGAACTAATTTTCGTATAAGGAGTAAGGAAAGGATCCAGTTTCAGCTTTCTATTTATGGCTAGCCAATTTTCCCAGCACTATTTATTAAATAGGGAATCCTTTCCCCATTTCTTGTTTTTGTCAGATTTGTCAAAGATCAGAGAGCTGTAGATGTGTGGTATTATTTCTGAGGGCTCTGTTCTGTTCCATTGATCTATATCTCTGTTTTGGTACCAGTACCATGCTGTTTTGGTTCCTGTAGCCTTGTAGTATAGTTTGAAGTCGGGTAGCGTGATGCCTCCATCTTTGTTCCTTTGGCTTAGGATTGTCTTGGCAATGCAGGGTCTTTTTTGGTTCCATATGAACTTTAAAGCAGTTTTTTTCCAATTCTGTGAAGATAGTCATCGGTAGCTTAATGGGGATGGCATTGAATCTATAAATTACCTTGGGCAGTATGGCCATTTTCACAATATTGATTCTTCCCATACATGAGCATGGTATGTTCTTCCATTTGTTTGTGTCCTCTTTTATTTCACTGAGCAGTGGTTTGTAGTTCTCCTTGAAGAGGTCCTTTACATCCCTTGTAAGTTGGATTCCTAAGTATTTTATTCTCTTTGAAGCTATTGTGAACGGAAGTTCATTCATGATTTGGCTCTCTGTTTGTCTGTTATTGGTGTATAAGAATGCTTGTGATTTTTGCACATTGATTTTGTATCCTGAGACTTTGCTGAAGTTGCTTATCAGCTTAAGGAGATTTTGCGCTGAGACGATGGGGTTTTCTAAATATGCAATCATGTCATCTGCAAACAGGGACAATTTGACTTCCTCTTTTCCTAACTGAATACCCTTGATTTCTTTCTCTTGCCTGATTGCCCTAGCCAGAACTTCCAACACCATGTTGAATAGGAGTGGTGAGAGAGGGCATCCCTATCTTGTGCCAGTTTTCAAAGAGAATGCTTCCAGTTTTTGCCCATTGAGTATGATATTGGCTGTGGATTTGTCATAAATAGCTCTTATTATTTTGAGGTACGTTCCATCAATACCGAATTTATTGAGAGTTTTTAGCATGAAGGGCTGTTGAATTTTGTCAAAGGCCTTTTCTGCATCTATTGTGATAATCATGTGGGTTTTTTCTTTGGTTCTGTTTATATGCTGGATTATGTTTATTGATTTGCGTATGTTGAACCAGACTTGCATCCCAGGGATGAAGCCCACTTGATCATGGTGGATAAGCTTTTTGATGTGCTGCTGGATTCGGTTTGCCAGTATTTTATTGAGGATTTTTGCATCGATGTTCATCAGGGATATTGGTCTAAAATTGTCTTTTTTTGTTGTATCTCTGCCAGGCTTTGGTATCAGGATGATGTTGGCCTCATAAAATGAGTTAGGGAGGATTCCCTCTTTTTCTATTGATTGGAATAGTTTCAGAAGGAATGGTACCAACTCCTCCGTGTACCTCTGGTAGAATTCAGCTGTGAATCCATCTGGTCCTGGACTTTTTTTGGTTGGTAGGCTATTAATTATTGCCTCAATTTCAGAGCCTGCTATTGGTCTACTCAGGGATTCAACTCCTTCCTGGTTTAGTCTTGGGAGAGTGTAAGTGTCCAGGAAATTATCCATTTCTTCTAGGTTTTCTAGTTTATTTGCGGAGAGATGTTTATAGTATTCTCTGATGGTAGTTTGTATTTCTGTGGGGTCGGTGGTGATATGCCCTTTATCATTTTTTATTGCATCTATTTGATTCTTCTCTCTTTTCTTCTTTATTAGTCTTGCTAGCAGTCTATCAAGTTTGTTGGTCTTTTCAAAAAACCAACTCCTGGATTCATTGATTCTTTGGAGGGTTTTTTGTATCTCTATCTCCTTCAGTTCTGTGCTGATCTTAGTTATTTCTTGCCTTCTGCTAGCTTTTGAATGTGTTTGCTCTTGCATCTCTAGTTTTTTTAAATGTGATGGTAGGGTGTCAGTTTTAGATCTTTCCTGCTTTTTGTTGTGGCCGTTTAGTGCTATGAGTTTCCCTCACACACTGCTTTAAATGTGTCCCAGAGATTCTGGTATGTTGTATCTTTGTTCTCACTGGTTTCAAAGAACATGTTTATTTCTGCCTTCATTTTGTTATGTACCCAGTAGTCATTCAGGAGCAGGTTGTTCAGTTTCCATGTAGTTGAGCGGTTTTGATTGAGTTTGTTAGTCCTGAGTTCTAGTTTGATTGCACTGTGGTCTGAGAGACAGTTTGTTATAATTTCTGTTCTTGTACATTTGCTGAGGAGTGCTTTACTTCTGACTTGTGGTCAATTTTGGAATAAGTGCGATGTGGTGCTGAGACGAATGCATATTCTATTGATTTGGGGTGGAGAGTTGTGTAGATGTCTGTTAGGTCCGCTTGGTGCAGAGATGAGTTCAATTCCTGGATGTTGTTGTTAACTTTCTGTCTCATTGATCTGTCTAATGTTGACAGTGGGGTGTTGAAGTCTCCCATTATTATTGTATGGGCGTCTAAGTCTCTTTGTAAGTCTCTAAGGACTTGCTTTATGAATCTGGGTTCTCCTGTATTGGGTGCATATATATTTAGGATAGTTAGCTCTTCCTGATGAATTGATCCCTTTACCATTATGTAACGGTCTTCTTTGTCTCTTTTGATCTTTGATGGTTTAAAGTCTGTTTTATCAGAGACTGGGATTGCAACTCCTGCTTTTTTTTGTTTTCCATTTTCTTGGTAGATCTTTCTCCATCCCTTTATTTTGAGCCTATGTGTGTCTCTGCATGTGAGATGGGTCTCCTGAATACAGCAAACTGATGTGTCTTGACTCTTTATCCAATTTGCCAGTCTGTGTCTTTTAATTGGACCATTTCCTCCATTGATATTTATGGTTAATATTGTTATGTGTGAACTTGATCATGTCATTATGATATTAGCTGGGTATTTTGCTCACTAGTTGATCCAGTTTCTTCCTAGCATCGATGGACTTTACATTTTGACGTGTTTTTGCAATGGCTGGTATCTGTTGTTCTTTTCCATGTTTAGTGCTTCCTTCAGGATCTCTTGTAGGGCAGACCTGGTGGTGACAAAATCTCTAAGCATTTACTTGTCTGTAAAAGATTTTATTTCTCCTTCACTTATGAAACTTAGTTTGGCTGGATATGAAATTCTGGTTTGAAAATTATTTTCTTTAAGAATGTTGAATATTGGCCCCCACTCTCTTCTGGCTTGTAGAGTTTCTGCCGAGAGATCTGCTGTTAGTCTGATGGGCTTCCCTTTTTGTGTAACCTGACCTTTCTCTCCGGCTGCCCTTAACATTTTTTCCTTCACTTCAACATGGTAAATCTGATAATTATATGTCTTGGAGTTGCTCTTCTTGAGGATTATCTTTGTGGCATTCTCTGTATTTCCTGAATTTGAATGTTGGCCTGCCTTACTAGGTTGGGGAAGTTCTCCTGGAAGATATCCTGCAGTGTGTTTTCCAACTTGGTTCCATTTTCCCCCTCACTTTCAAGCACACCAATCAGATGTAGATTTGGTCTTTTCACATAATCCCATATTTCTTGGAGGCTTTGCTCATTTCTTTTTACTCTTTTTTTCTCTACACTTCTCTTCACGCTTCATTTTAGTCATTTAATCTTCAGTCGCTGTTACTCTTTCTTCCAGTTGATCGAGTCAGTTACTGAAGTTTGTGCATTTGTCATGTAGTTCTCGTGTTATGGCTTTCATCTCTATCAGTTCTTTTAAGGACTTCTCTACATTGGTTGTTCTAGTTAGCCATTCATCAAATCTTTTTTCAAGGTGTTCAGTTTCTTTGCTCTGGTTATGTAGTTCCTCCTTTAGCGCTGAGAAGTTTGATCAACTGAAGCCTTTTTCTCTCGATTCATGAAAGTCATTTTCCGTCCAGCTTTGTTCCTTTGCTGGTGATGAGCTGCGTTCCTTTGGAGGGGGAGATGTGCTCTGATTTTTTGAATTTCCAGCTTTTGTGCACTTTTTCCCCCATCTTTGTGGTTTAATCTGCCTTTGGTCTTTAATGATGGTGATGTACTGATGGGGTTTTGGTGTGGGTGTCCTTTCTGTTTGTTAATTTTCCTTCTAACAGTCAGGACCTTCAGCTGTAGGTCTGTTGGAGTTTGCTTGAGGTCCACTCCAGACCCTGTTGGCCTGGATATCAGCAGCAGAGGCTGCAGAAGATAGAATATTGCTGCACAGTGAGTGTTGCTGTCTGATTATTGCTCTGGAAGCTTCATCTCAGGGGTGTACCCCACCATGTGAGGTGTGATGTGTCGTTCTGCACCTAGTGGGGGATGTCTCCCAGTTAGGCTACTCAGGGGTCAGGGACCCACTTGAGCAGGCAGTGTGTCCGTTCTCAGATGTCAACCTCCATGCTGGGAGATCCACTGCTCTCTTCAAAGCTGTCAGACGGGGACATTTACCTCTGCCGAGGTTTCTGCTGCTTTTTGTTTAACTATGCCCTGTCCTCAGAGGAGGAATCTACAGAGGCAGGCCGGCCTCCTTGAGCTGTGGTGGGCTCCACCCAATTCGAACTTCCTGGAGGCTTGGTTTACCTACTTAAGCCTCTGCAATGTTGGATGCCCCTCCCCCAGCCTCACTGCCACCTTGCAGTTAGATCTCAGACTGCTGTGCTAGCAATGAGGGAGGCTCAGTGGGCGTGGCTCCCTCTGGGCCAGGTGTGGGATGTAATCTCCTGGTGTGCTGTTTGCTAAGACCCTTGGTAAAGCACATAATTAGTGTGGGAGTTATCTGATTTTCCAGGTGTTGTGTGTCTCAATTTCCTTTGGCTAGGAAAAGGAATTCCCTTCACCCTTGCACTTCCCAGGTGAGGTGATGCCTCGCCCTGCTTCAGTTCTCGCTGGTTGGGCTGCACCTGCAGGCCAGCGCCAACTGTCCGACAGGCCCAGTGAGATGAACCTGATACCTCAGTTGAAACTGCAGAAATCACCCATCTTCTATGTCGCTTATGCTGGGAACTGGAGGCTGGAGGTGTTCCTATTGGACCATCTTGGGCACGCCCCCCCACAAGCATTCTTATACACCTGTAACAGACAAACAGAGAGCCAAATCATGAATGAACTTCCATTCACAATAGCTTCAAAGAGAAAAATACCTAGGAATCCAACTTACAAGGGATGTAAAGGACCTCTTCAAGGAGAACTACAAACCACTGCTCATAATATACTAGTATATTATTATACTAATAATATACTTTATTAGTATAATAAAAAAATGTAGATACATAGATCAATGGAACAGAATAGAGAACCCTGAACTAAAGTCACATACCAACAACGAACTGATGCTGACGAAACCAACAAAAATATATACTAGAGAAATAGACACTATTTTCTTTTTATTATTATTATTATTATTATACTTTAAGTTCTAGGGTACGTGTGCATAACGTGCAGGTTTGTTACATATGTATACTTGTGCCATGTTGGTTTGCTGCACCCATCAACCCGTCAGCACCCATCAACTCGTCATTTACATCAGGTATAACTCCCAATGCAATCCCTCCCCCCTCCCCCCTCCCCATGATAGGCCCCGGTGTGTGATGTTCCCCTTCCCGAGTCCAGGTGATCTCATTGTTCAGTTCCCACCTATGAGTGAGAACATGCAGTGTTTGGTTTTCAGTTCTTGTGATAGTTTGCTAAGATTGATGGTTTCCAGCTGCATTCATGTCCTACAAAGGACACAAACTCATCCTTTTTTTATGGCTGCATAGTATTCCATGGTGTAAATGTGCCACAATTTCTTAATCCAGTCTGTCACTGATGGACATTTGGGTTGATTCCAAGTCTTTGATATTGTGAATAGTGGTGCAATAAACATATGTGTGCATGTGTCTTTATAGCAGCATGATTTATAATCCTTTGGGAATATACCCAGTATGGGATGGCTGGGTCATATGGTACTTCTAGTTCTAGATCCTTGAGG
>NW_020260767.1:0-3870 GCF_003255815.1 Theropithecus gelada
TTTTCTGTTTAACCTTCCTAACACACACACACACACACACACACACACAGAGGCACATGTGTGCACAGAGTCTCTCTCTCTTTTTATCTCGCTTTAGGTATTAGAATCGAACATATGTTAGGTAACTTGATATTGTCCCACCTGCCATCAAGGATTTTAAGATTTTTTTTCAGCCAGCATTCTTTCTCTGCTTCAGTTGTTATTTTTTTCAAACTCACTTATTTTTCTACAATACCCAATGTTATGTTAAGCCCTCAAATAGCTTTTTCACATTAAATATACATTTTTTCAGCGCTACAATTTTATTTGCTTCTTTTTTTAGATTGCATGCCTTCCTTTATTGTTCACAATTTCCTTTAAATCCTTGAAAATATTTCTAATAGCTGCTCGAAAGCCCCTTTCTGCAGATTCCATCACCATTGTTATTTTTCCTTCTGTTTCCATGGACACTGTGGGTGTTGTGTTGTTGAGTTTCTGAATTTTGTTTTTGTCCTTTGAAGAGTTTTGAAGTTTCTTTGCTAGGCATTTGATTAGTAACTTGGGAGTCACTTTGATCCATTTGATGTTTGCTTTTAAGCTTTGTTAGGTCGAGTCTTACAATAGCTGTTATTCTAGAGCTAGTTTGTTCCTGCTACCAGGAAGGTGCAATTCACCTATGGACTCTATTGTACCCACTGGGTGTTCAATGCATTTTCTCACTCAGGATCATCAGAACTTGCCCATTTTCCAGTTCTTTCTTACATCTAGAAATTGTTCGACTTACAACTCTCCACTAACTGCTCTCTGCCTAGCGGCATGGAATTTGTCTTCTTATGCACATCTTAGTTGTCATCTAGGAACTTAAATCCTTACGAAAAATTTCCACCTTTTTATCTGTGTAGCCTTCTCCTCTCCAGTTCTCTGCCCCCCAAAATCTAGCTACCTAAGCCTTCATGAACTCTGATCCCTCAAGTTAGTGAGACCCCTGTGTTCTGTTTGGCTTCCTTTTCCTCTACAGTGATACGGAAACTATCTCCAGGTAGAAAGCTGGGCAGTTGCAGGACACACATAAGTTGTTCCTTTTCTTACATGGATCACAGCCCTGTACTATCTGTTGTCCAATTACAGAAAACACTTAATTTGTACATTTGTTTAGTTTCTAATTGTTAATAGTGGGAAGAAAACTAACTTATTATGAGGTAGTAACTTATTATGTCGGTGCAAATGTAATTGAGGTTTTTGCCATTACTTTCTTTTTTTTCTTTGAGACAGAATCTCTCTCTGTTACCCAGGCTGGAGTGATCTCAGCTCACTGCAACTTTGGCCTCCTGGATTCAAGCAATTTTCTTGCCTCAGCCTTCTAAGTAGCTGGGATTACAGGCACCTGCCACCACTCCCGGGCCATTTTTGCATTTTTAATAGAGACAGGGTCTCACTATGTTGGCCAGGCTGGCCTCGAACTCCTGACCTCTCAAATGATCCACCCTCCTTGGCCTTCCAAAGTGCTGGGATTATAGGCATGAGCCACCTTGCCCTACCGCCATCACTCTCAGTGGTAAAAACTGCAATTACTTTTGCACTAACCTAGTAACATAGAAGCAGAAATTGCTCCTTTTCTTTTTAGTGGGCATGTTCACTGCATTCAGAATTTAGTGGATAGCTATTTTCTTTTAGTGCACCAAAGATGATACCAATGATTGTAAGTTGTACTGGCTTTTATTATGTTTGTTAACAAGTCGTCTGTCAGGTGAATTGTTCCTTTGCAAGGTGTATGTGTGTGTGAAGGAGAAGGGGCCTGGCTGCTTTTAATATTGTGTCTTGGCCGGGTGTGGTGGCTCATGCCTGTAATCCCAGCACTTTGGGAGGCCGAGGCAGGAGGATCATCTGAGGTCGGGAGTTCGAGACCAGCCTGACCAACATGGTGAAACTCCGTTTCTACTATAAATACAAAAAATTAGCCAGACATGGTGGTGCATGCCTGTAATCCCAGCTACGCAGGAGGCTGAGGCAGGAGAATTGCTTGAACCCAGGAGGTGGAGGCTGCAGTGAGCTGAGATCATGCCACTGCACTCCAGCCTGGGCAACAAGAGCGAAACTCCGTCTCAAAAAAAAAAAAGAAAAAAAAGAAAAAAAAATTGTTTTTAGGTTTTAGAAATGTAATGATGACTGCTTTCATGTGGATTTCATTGTACATATCCTATTTGGAGTTTATAGGACTTCCTGAATCTGTGGCTTCATGTCTTTATTGGTTTTGGAAAATTCTCAGCCAGCATCTCACCCACCTCACTCTTTCTCCCCTTTCCTTTTCAGACTTGAGTTATATATTTGACGATTCACTTTGCTTTAATTCTCTTATTCTCTTTTCTCCATTCCCACCTTTTTCTTCTCCTCACACATTAGCAGGATATTTTTTACTGACCTATTTGAAGTTCACTAATCTTTTCTACTGTGTCCAGTTTGCTTTAATCACATCTATTGAGTGCATTTTATTTATTTTTTGATGGGTTCCAGAATTACTACTTTATTCTGTGTTAAAAATAAACAAATTTTGGCAGGGTGCGGTGACTCACACCTGTAATCCCCCACTTTGGGAGGCCAAGGCGGGTGGATCACTTGAGGTCAGGAGTTCGAGACCAGCCTGTCCAACATGGTGAAGCCCCAGCTCTACTAAAAATACAAAAAAATTAGCCAGGCGTGGTGGTGGGCACCTGTAACCCCAGCTACTTGGGAGGCTGAGGCAGGAGAATTGCTTGAACCTGGGAGGCAGAGGTTGCAGTGAGCCAAGACCGTGCCACTGGACTCCAGCCTGGGTGACAGAGTGAGATATCGTTTCAAATAAATAAATAATAAATAAAATTTAACTGAATAGAGATCAAATTAAACATTATATATGGGAGAATCAGGACAGAATGTATGTGCGTGGATTGGAGAAACAAGTAAGAGTATTACATCTTCATCCTTCAGTTAGGTGTTTTAATTGGAAAAGAAAATAAATATTTTTAAAAAACCACTTATTTAGAAATATGGATATAATTATCCAAAGAGGTAATGGACTAGTTGAAAGTAGTTATCTTTGGGAAAAAAGAATGGAGGAGGAGGAAAAAGAGAACACCATTTTGCACAATTGACCTTTTAGAACTGTTTGATGTTTATTTTTAAATTCTACTTCTGCATAACAAATTACCATTTGACCTTTAACAATTATGGATCACATTAATAAAAAGTAAAAGTTCAATTATTGAATTAGAAAGAAATTAAGAATAAGTAAATAGACTTTAGCTATTTAGTGGTGAATTTCTTTATCTTGTCATTCATTTTCTTAAACATCTATACAATTGTTTTAATGTCTGTTTTATATAAATCCAGTGTCTGAATTTCCTATGTTTGGTTTTCCTATTGTCTGTTGTTTCTCTTTATTTTTTCTTAATTTGGTTCTTTTTCCGGACATGCCTGTTGATTTTTGATTAAATGCCACATGTTATATTTAAGAAATTATAGTGACTATATATTTGTTCTCTCTCCTCAGAGAGATTTAACTTTTTCATCTGGCAGGCATTTAGGGTACATAAAGATCATTTTTGGCTAATCAATTATTGAGATAATTTAAGGCTGAACTTGATTCTCCAAACGCTTTTGGTTTGCCCTTAATCTTAATGCATGTAGTATTTCAAAAGCTTCAACTGAAACCCTGGGGTGTTTATGAGTGTCCCTCGTCCTAGGGAGGTTATAGACTCCCAATTTCCCAAGAATTCTCCTTCCTGCTGCTTCGTTTCCCCTTCCCCTTCCCCTCCCCTCCCTTTCCCTCCCCTCCCCTCCTCTCCCCTCCCCTCCCCTCTTTCTCTCCTCCCCTTCCTCCCTCTTTCTCTCCTTCCCTCTCTCTCTCTCCCTTGC
>NW_020260768.1:0-3868 GCF_003255815.1 Theropithecus gelada
TCTCTACTAAAAATACAAAAGTCAGTCAGGCGTGGTGGCGGACACCTGTAGTCCCAGCTACTTGGGAGGCTGAGGAAGGAGAATCGCCTGAATCCGGGAGGCAGAGGTTGCAGTGAGCCGACATTGCGCTCACTGGTCATGGAGCCTTACCTGGGCTTGCCCCCGGCTGACACCTGTGGAAAGGTGTGGGACAGCCCTGGCCCATCCCCTGCTGCCTGAGCCCTCCCCTCCTCTGACCTTCCTCCTTCCATGACCCTGCTGCCAGGGGGGCTTCCCGAAAAAGATCTTGAGCCTCAGCGGTGTGGTCAACACAGAGAACTTGGAGCCTCCTGCCAGGGCTCCCTCCCGGAGATTCCTGGCGCCCATGTGTCTTTTGGGGGTGACCGAAGGGCACTTGGTCCAGACTCACTTGATGAACAGGACATTGGCCTGCAGCTTCCTGATGGAATGTGCATACAGCTCCCTGCTGACTAAGTCAACACTGTTCTCGGGCTGCAGAGACAAAAGCATGGTGAATTCCACCCTAGATCGGAGCCCAGGACCCCACCACATCAACACCTCATCGAAGGCTCTTTAGCCCTTGGTGGCCAGAGACTCCTGCCCTCTCCAAGTCTGTTCTCCCCTCTTCCTGGGCTTCTGGCTACCCAGCCTGACTCCATTTCCCTTACTGCTTTGCCACCAGGTATGTCTATGTGATTAAAGTCAGAGAAGTGACTTGGGCCACTTCTGGGCCTGGATTTTAGGACTGAGGTGTGGCCCTTCCACACCCCTTTCCCAGTCCGCAGGCTGCACCTCACGCTGTCCCCTGCCAGCCTGGGACAGGCTTCTTGCCAGCAGGAAGAAACTTGCTGGGACCACAGTACAGGATGGGCACTCCATCATGGCCCCTGCAGGCCTCCTCCACAGCCCTGCCTGCCCTGTCTTGTGACAGTTTCACATCTGGATGGCGGGGATGTGGCCAGCTCCAGTGAGATGTGCTGTAGGTGTGACACGAAGCTGGATTTGGAAAACAGCATGCAAAATAATGCAATCAAGCTTCATGTTAATTACATCTGAAATCACATCATGGATGTTAAATAAAAATATGAGAACAATTGATAGAGCTTATTTATTTATTTTTGAGACAGAGTTTTGCTCTTGTTGCCCAGGCTGGAGTGTGATCTCAGTTCACCACAACCTCCACCTCCCGGGTTCAAGCGATTCTCCTGCCTCAGCCCCCTGAGTAGTTGGGATTACAGGTGCCCGCCACTATGCCCGGCTACTTTTGTATTTTTAGTAGAGACAGGGTTTCACCATATTGGTCAGGCTGGCCTTGAAGTCCTGACCTCAGGTGATCTGCCTGCCTTGGCCTCCCAAAGTGCTGGGATTACAGGTGTGAGCCACTGCGCCCAGGCTTGGGCCTGTTTTAATATAGCTGCTAGACAAATTTGAACTTCCATGAGGCTCACTCTGCTTCCTTTGGACTGTGCTGCTCTGATTTGAGGACTCTAAGGGCAGGAGCTCTCAGCATTTTCTCTATTCCTAGTTCTCAGCACACAGAGTGCAGGGCATGCTGAGTGGATTAATTCCGGGAAGCTCTTGTAAGGACCAGCTCCACTAAGTGACAGCCGACACTCCTCTACCTCCACCATCGTGAATATGAAATTGCTGTGGCTATGAACACACACACATACCTGAGAGAACTCACTGCCTTGGTTCCACCCTGGCCTGCCAGCTATTTTCTGCTTCTCAGACTAAAATGACCTGAGATGCCTTTCCTGAAACAGGGGTTCCCATACTGTTCTCAAGGCCTGCGTGCTCTCATATGGCAGCTGCCACATCTCACAGCGGGGTGTGACCAAGCCTTTCGGGCCTGCACACAGGAGGGGCTTCCTGGGCACAATGTGAACAGGTAAACTTGACCCTGTCTCTACTAAAAACACAACAATTAGGCTGGGCACAGTGGCTCATGCCTGTAGTCCCAGCACTTTAGGAGGCTGACGCAGGTGGATCACCTGGGGCCAGAAGTTCGAGACCAGCCTGGCAAACGGAGTGAAACCACATCTCTACTAAAATCACAAAAACGTAGCTGGGCATGGTGTCAGGGGCCTGTAATCCCAGCTACTCAGGAGGCTGAGGCAGGAGAATTGCTTGAACCCGGGAGGCAGAAGTTGCACTGACCCAAATTTGGGCCATGGCACCCCAGGCTGGATGACAGAGTAAGACTTGTTCTCTAAATAAATAAATAGAATGTGGGTGCTTTGTGTTATCAGCACATACACTGCCAAATTGGGACAATACAGGAGACGATTAGCATGGCCCCTGTAAAAGCATGTTACGAAAATCTGTGAAATGTTCCTTTCCAAAAAAAAAAAATTCAGATCACCTGAGGTCAGGAGTTCAAAACCAGTTGCCCAACATGGTGAAACCCCATCTCGACCAAAAATACAAAAAATTAGCCCAGCGTGGTAGAGGGCGCCTGTAGTCTCAGCTACTCTGGATGCTAAGGCAGGACAATCGCTTGATCCCGGGAGGCGGAGGTTGCAGTGAGTCGAGATCGCACCACTGTACTGTAGCCCGGAAGACTCTCTCAAAAAAAAAAAAGAAATATATGAAAAAGTTTTTTTTTTTTTTTTTTGAGGCAGGGTCTTACTCTGTTGCCCAGGCTGGAATGCACTGGTACGATCTCGGCTCACTGCAATCTCCACCTCCCTGGTTAAAGCGATTCTCCTGCCTCAGCCTCCCGAGTAGCTGGGACTACAGGTGTGTATCACCACTCCCGGCTAATTTTTGTATTTTTGGGTAGAGACAAAGTTTCACCACGTTAGCCAGGCTGGTCTTAAACTCCTGGCCTCAAGTCATCTGCTCGTCTTGGCATCCCACGGTGCTGGGATTACAGGTGTGAGCCACTGCACCTGGCCAGACATTTAAAAAAATAAAAAAAAGGATTTTGGGCCAGCTCCATCTTGGAATGTGAATCTTCTGCAACTAGTTTATGTCCTAACAAAGTCTTTCCATCCCTGGGAAGCCTCTCCTTCCAGCATTATGGGTGACCACGGCTCCCACTACAGAACAGGTCACATAAGCCATGGTCCCTAAGGGCAGGGAAGGGGGCATCTCCAAAAGCCAGACTGACTAGGATCTGGCAATAAACTCCCACCACGCAGGTCAGCACACACACGGGACAAGCCACCAGTGAGTGAGTATTGGTGGGTAGGGAGGACCACCCAGCAGCGGGTATTGGAATAACTAGCTGTTCATCTAGAAAAACAATTACAATGGCTGA
This sequence comes from Theropithecus gelada, assembly GCF_003255815.1. Lineage (NCBI taxonomy): Eukaryota > Metazoa > Chordata > Mammalia > Primates > Cercopithecidae > Theropithecus > Theropithecus gelada. Next base: position 3,266 of record NW_020260768.1, read on the forward strand.
GTGCAGTGGCTCACACCTGTAATCCCTATAAACTTTGGAAACTGAGGCAGGAGGATAGCTTGAGCCCAGGCATTCAAGACTAGCCTGGGCAACATGGCAAGACCCTGTCTCTACAAAAGTGAAAACCTCAGCAGGGTGTGATAGCGCACACCTGTAGTCCTAGCTACTCGGGAGGCTGAGGTGGGAAGATCACTTGAACCCAGCAGTCTGAGGCTGCGTGAGCCACGATTGAGCCATGGCACTCCAGTCTGGGTGACAGAGGGAGAGCCTGTCTCTAAAATTAAAATAAATAGACTGAGCATGGTGGTTCACGTATATAATCTGAGCACTTTGGGAGGTCGAGGCAGGTGGATCACCTGAGGTCAAGAGTTTGAGACCAGACTGGCCAACATGGTGAAACCCCATCTCTACCAAAAATGCAAAAATTAGCTGCGGGTGGTGGTGGGTGCTGGTAATCCCAGCTTCTTGGGGGCTAAGGGAGGAGAATTGCTTGAACCTGGGAGGCAAGGGTTGCAGTGAGCTGAGATCGTGCCATTGCTCTCCAGCCTGGGCAACAAGAGCAAGACTCTGTATCAATAATAATAATAATAATAATAATAATAA
>NW_020260769.1:0-3868 GCF_003255815.1 Theropithecus gelada
TTTTCTGTTTAACCTTCCTAACACACACACACACACACACACACACAGAGGCACATGTGTGCACAGAGTCTCTCTCTCTTTTTATCTCGCTTTAGGTATTAGAATCGAACATATGTTAGGTAACTTGATATTGTCCCACCTGCCATCAAGGATTTTAAGATTTTTTTTCAGCCAGCATTCTTTCTCTGCTTCAGTTGTTATTTTTTTCAAACTCACTTATTTTTCTACAATACCCAATGTTATGTTAAGCCCTCAAATAGCTTTTTCACATTAAATATACATTTTTTCAGCGCTACAATTTTATTTGCTTCTTTTTTTAGATTGCATGCCTTCCTTTATTGTTCACAATTTCCTTTAAATCCTTGAAAATATTTCTAATAGCTGCTCGAAAGCCCCTTTCTGCAGATTCCATCACCATTGTTATTTTTCCTTCTGTTTCCATGGACACTGTGGGTGTTGTGTTGTTGAGTTTCTGAATTTTGTTTTTGTCCTTTGAAGAGTTTTGAAGTTTCTTTGCTAGGCATTTGATTAGTAACTTGGGAGTCACTTTGATCCATTTGATGTTTGCTTTTAAGCTTTGTTAGGTCGAGTCTTACAATAGCTGTTATTCTAGAGCTAGTTTGTTCCTGCTACCAGGAAGGTGCAATTCACCTATGGACTCTATTGTACCCACTGGGTGTTCAATGCATTTTCTCACTCAGGATCATCAGAACTTGCCCATTTTCCAGTTCTTTCTTACATCTAGAAATTGTTCGACTTACAACTCTCCACTAACTGCTCTCTGCCTAGCGGCATGGAATTTGTCTTCTTATGCACATCTTAGTTGTCATCTAGGAACTTAAATCCTTACGAAAAATTTCCACCTTTTTATCTGTGTAGCCTTCTCCTCTCCAGTTCTCTGCCCCCCAAAATCTAGCTACCTAAGCCTTCATGAACTCTGATCCCTCAAGTTAGTGAGACCCCTGTGTTCTGTTTGGCTTCCTTTTCCTCTACAGTGATACGGAAACTATCTCCAGGTAGAAAGCTGGGCAGTTGCAGGACACACATAAGTTGTTCCTTTTCTTACATGGATCACAGCCCTGTACTATCTGTTGTCCAATTACAGAAAACACTTAATTTGTACATTTGTTTAGTTTCTAATTGTTAATAGTGGGAAGAAAACTAACTTATTATGAGGTAGTAACTTATTATGTCGGTGCAAATGTAATTGAGGTTTTTGCCATTACTTTCTTTTTTTTCTTTGAGACAGAATCTCTCTCTGTTACCCAGGCTGGAGTGATCTCAGCTCACTGCAACTTTGGCCTCCTGGATTCAAGCAATTTTCTTGCCTCAGCCTTCTAAGTAGCTGGGATTACAGGCACCTGCCACCACTCCCGGGCCATTTTTGCATTTTTAATAGAGACAGGGTCTCACTATGTTGGCCAGGCTGGCCTCGAACTCCTGACCTCTCAAATGATCCACCCTCCTTGGCCTTCCAAAGTGCTGGGATTATAGGCATGAGCCACCTTGCCCTACCGCCATCACTCTCAGTGGTAAAAACTGCAATTACTTTTGCACTAACCTAGTAACATAGAAGCAGAAATTGCTCCTTTTCTTTTTAGTGGGCATGTTCACTGCATTCAGAATTTAGTGGATAGCTATTTTCTTTTAGTGCACCAAAGATGATACCAATGATTGTAAGTTGTACTGGCTTTTATTATGTTTGTTAACAAGTCGTCTGTCAGGTGAATTGTTCCTTTGCAAGGTGTATGTGTGTGTGAAGGAGAAGGGGCCTGGCTGCTTTTAATATTGTGTCTTGGCCGGGTGTGGTGGCTCATGCCTGTAATCCCAGCACTTTGGGAGGCCGAGGCAGGAGGATCATCTGAGGTCGGGAGTTCGAGACCAGCCTGACCAACATGGTGAAACTCCGTTTCTACTATAAATACAAAAAATTAGCCAGACATGGTGGTGCATGCCTGTAATCCCAGCTACGCAGGAGGCTGAGGCAGGAGAATTGCTTGAACCCAGGAGGTGGAGGCTGCAGTGAGCTGAGATCATGCCACTGCACTCCAGCCTGGGCAACAAGAGCGAAACTCCGTCTCAAAAAAAAAAAAGAAAAAAAAGAAAAAAAAATTGTTTTTAGGTTTTAGAAATGTAATGATGACTGCTTTCATGTGGATTTCATTGTACATATCCTATTTGGAGTTTATAGGACTTCCTGAATCTGTGGCTTCATGTCTTTATTGGTTTTGGAAAATTCTCAGCCAGCATCTCACCCACCTCACTCTTTCTCCCCTTTCCTTTTCAGACTTGAGTTATATATTTGACGATTCACTTTGCTTTAATTCTCTTATTCTCTTTTCTCCATTCCCACCTTTTTCTTCTCCTCACACATTAGCAGGATATTTTTTACTGACCTATTTGAAGTTCACTAATCTTTTCTACTGTGTCCAGTTTGCTTTAATCACATCTATTGAGTGCATTTTATTTATTTTTTGATGGGTTCCAGAATTACTACTTTATTCTGTGTTAAAAATAAACAAATTTTGGCAGGGTGCGGTGACTCACACCTGTAATCCCCCACTTTGGGAGGCCAAGGCGGGTGGATCACTTGAGGTCAGGAGTTCGAGACCAGCCTGTCCAACATGGTGAAGCCCCAGCTCTACTAAAAATACAAAAAAATTAGCCAGGCGTGGTGGTGGGCACCTGTAACCCCAGCTACTTGGGAGGCTGAGGCAGGAGAATTGCTTGAACCTGGGAGGCAGAGGTTGCAGTGAGCCAAGACCGTGCCACTGGACTCCAGCCTGGGTGACAGAGTGAGATATCGTTTCAAATAAATAAATAATAAATAAAATTTAACTGAATAGAGATCAAATTAAACATTATATATGGGAGAATCAGGACAGAATGTATGTGCGTGGATTGGAGAAACAAGTAAGAGTATTACATCTTCATCCTTCAGTTAGGTGTTTTAATTGGAAAAGAAAATAAATATTTTTAAAAAACCACTTATTTAGAAATATGGATATAATTATCCAAAGAGGTAATGGACTAGTTGAAAGTAGTTATCTTTGGGAAAAAAGAATGGAGGAGGAGGAAAAAGAGAACACCATTTTGCACAATTGACCTTTTAGAACTGTTTGATGTTTATTTTTAAATTCTACTTCTGCATAACAAATTACCATTTGACCTTTAACAATTATGGATCACATTAATAAAAAGTAAAAGTTCAATTATTGAATTAGAAAGAAATTAAGAATAAGTAAATAGACTTTAGCTATTTAGTGGTGAATTTCTTTATCTTGTCATTCATTTTCTTAAACATCTATACAATTGTTTTAATGTCTGTTTTATATAAATCCAGTGTCTGAATTTCCTATGTTTGGTTTTCCTATTGTCTGTTGTTTCTCTTTATTTTTTCTTAATTTGGTTCTTTTTCCGGACATGCCTGTTGATTTTTGATTAAATGCCACATGTTATATTTAAGAAATTATAGTGACTATATATTTGTTCTCTCTCCTCAGAGAGATTTAACTTTTTCATCTGGCAGGCATTTAGGGTACATAAAGATCATTTTTGGCTAATCAATTATTGAGATAATTTAAGGCTGAACTTGATTCTCCAAACGCTTTTGGTTTGCCCTTAATCTTAATGCATGTAGTATTTCAAAAGCTTCAACTGAAACCCTGGGGTGTTTATGAGTGTCCCTCGTCCTAGGGAGGTTATAGACTCCCAATTTCCCAAGAATTCTCCTTCCTGCTGCTTCGTTTCCCCTTCCCCTTCCCCTCCCCTCCCTTTCCCTCCCCTCCCCTCCTCTCCCCTCCCCTCCCCTCTTTCTCTCCTCCCCTTCCTCCCTCTTTCTCTCCTTCCCTCTCTCTCTCTCCCTTGC
>NW_020260770.1:0-2532 GCF_003255815.1 Theropithecus gelada
AATCTGGAAAGAAGCTTTCTGAGAAACTGCTTAGTGTTCTCTTAATTCATCTCAAAGAGTTACTTCTGTATTTCGTGGATCTCTTTGCTAGCCTTATTTCTCTGGAATCTGAGAACAGATATTTCGGATCCCTTTGAACGCTATAGGGCCAAAGGAAATATCCTCCGATAACAAAGAGAAAGAAGCTTTCTGAGAAACTTCTTTGTGTTCTGTGAAATCATCTCACAGAGTTACAGCGTTCCCCTCAAGAAGCCTTTCGCTAAGACAGTTCTTGTGGAATTGGCCAATTGATATTTGGAAGCCCATAGAGGGCTATGGCGAAAAAGGAAATATCATCCGATGAAATCGGGAAAGAAGCTTTCTGAGAAACTGCTCTGTGATGTGTGACTTCTACACACAGAGTTACATCTGTGTTTCGTGGATCTCTTTGCTAGCCTTCTTTCTGTGGAATCTGAGAACAGATACTTCGGTTTCCTTTGAAGACTATAGGGCCAAAGGAAATATCCTTCGATAACAAAGACAAAGAAGCTTTCTGAGAACCTTCTTTGTGTTCTGTGAAATCATCTCACATAGTTACAACTCTCCCTTAAGAAGCCTTTCGGTAAGACAGTTCTTGTGGAATTGGCAAAGTGATATTTGGAAGCCCATAGAGGGCTATGGTGAAAAAGGAAATATCCTCAGAGGAAATCTGGAAAGAAGCATTCTGAGAAACTGCTTAGTGTTTTGTTAATTCATCTCACAGAGTTACATCTTTATTTCGTGGATCTCTTTGCTACCCTTCTTTCTGAGGAATCTGAGAACAGATATTTCGGATCCATTTGAAAACTATAGGGCCAAAGGAAATATCCTCCGATAACAAAGAGAAAGAAGCTTTCTGAGAAACTTCTTTGTGTTCTGTGAAATCATCTCACAGAGTTACAGCTTTCCCCTCAAGAAGCCTTTCGCTAAGACAGTTCTTGTGCAATTGGCAAAGAGATATTTGGAAACCCTTAGAGGGCTATGGTGAAAAAGGAAATAAACTCAGATGAAATCTGGAAAGAAGCTTTCTCAGAAACTGCTCTGTGAAGTGTGACTTCTACACACAGAGTTACATCTGTGTTTCGTGGATCTCTTTGGTAGCCTTCTTTCTGTGGAATCTGAGAACAGATACTTCGGTTCCCTTTGAAGACTATAGGCGAAAGGAAATATCCTTCGATAACAAAGACAAAGAAGCTTTCTGAGCAACTTATTTGTGTTCTGTGAAATCATCTCACAGAGTTACATCGTTCCCCTCAAGAAGCCTTTCGCTAAGACAGTTCTTGTGGAATTGGCAAATTGATATTTGGAAGCCCATAGAGGGCTATGGTGAAAAAGGAAATATCCTCAGATGAAACCTGGAAAGAAGCTTTCTGAGAAACTGCTTCGTGTTCTGTTAATTCATCTCACAGAGTTACATCTGTATTTCGTGGATCTCTTTGTTAGCCTTGTTTCTGTGGAATCTGAGAACTGATATTTCGGATCCCTTTGAAGTCTATACGGCCAAAGGAAATATCCTCCGATAACAAAGAGAAAGAAGCTTTCTGAGAAACTTCTTTGTGTTCTGTGAAATCATCTCACAGAGTTACAGCTTTCCCCTCAAGAAGCCTTTTGCTAAGACAGTTCTTGTGGAATTGACAAATAGATATTTGGAAGCCCATAGAGGGCTATGGTGAAAAAGGAATTATCCTCCAATGAAATCTGGAAAGAAGCTTTCTGAGAAACTGCTTAGTGTTCTGTTAATTAATCTCACAGAGTTACATCTGTATTTCGTGGATCCCTTTGCTGGCCTTCTTTCTGTGCAATCTGAGAACAGATATTTCTGATCCCTTTGACGACTATAGGGATAAAGGAAATATCCTCCGATAACAAAGAGAAAGAAGATGTCTGCGAAACTTCTTTGCGTTCTGTGAAATCATCTCACAGAGTTACAGCTTTCCCCTGAAGAAGGCTTTCGCTAAGAGAGCTCTTGTGGAACTGGCAAAGTGAAATCTGGAAGCCCATAGAGGGCTATGGTGAAAAAGGAAGTATACTCAGATGAAATCTGGGAAGAAGTTTCTGAGAAACTGCTTAGTGTTCTGTTAATTTATCTCAGAGAGTTACATCTGTATTTCGTGGATCTCTTTGCTAGCTTTATTTCTGTGGAATCGGAGAACAGATAATTCGGATCCCTTTGAAGACTATAAGGCCAAAGTAAATATCCTCCGATAACAAAGAGAAACAAGTCTTCTGAGAAACTTCTTTGTGTTCTGTGAAATCATCTCACAGAGTTTCAACTTTCCCCTCAGGAAGCCTTTCGCTAAGACAGTTCTTGTCGAATTGGCAAGGTGATATTTGGAAGCCCGTAGAGGGCTATGGTGAAAAAGGAAATATCCTTAGATGAAATCTGGAAAGAAGCTTTCTGAGAAACTGCTTAGTGTTCTCTTAATTCATCTCACAGAGTTACATCTGTATTTCGAGGATCTCTTTGCTAGCCTTCTTTCTGTGGAATCTGAGAACAGATATTTCGGATCCCTT